>NC_050524.1:29124237-29200207 GCF_002922805.2 Oryzias melastigma | reverse complement strand
TGTGTTGGCAATAGAGGAAGGCTTACTCTGTGAGAAGCGGTCCCGCCCACAACTACTACTACTACCGCTCTGCAGAAACTATGTCCTTGAAAACTGCAAGTTTTTTTGGGTTCACTTTAAAAATAGATTAAAGAAATGATCAATGTTTGTCTTTAAAGTCCCCCTCCAATGAAAATCATGTTTTTTTGAGTTTTTAACATGCGTGTGTGGCATTTTTCTTATAAAAGAGAACAAATGTATTAAGAAACCATTTTGTTTTTGCATTTAAGAGTATTTATCCTTTTAAATCGCTGTTAATCAAACTGTCGCAAAAACGCTATGTTTGAATAAATTAACTGTTAATACGTCACGAGAGCTCTGCCGCACATGCGCAAAACTCCATGTCTGGCCCGGTTCAGGTATCGGAGAGGAGAAGATGACATCTTCACATTGACTTCAGTCAAGTGAGCCGCCGTTCTCATTTCTGTGGTCAAATCTGCTGTTTTTGTGTGAGTTTTATACAATACTTATGGTAGCAGGACTGAGAACGCTGGAAAAACTCTGTGAGACTCCATGGACCTTCTTGATGTGACCACGGAAATGCGAACGGCGGCTCATTTGACCGCAGCCATAAAGGATTGAAAAGCCCTGCCCCCTCAGAGGAGATTTTGCAAATGAAGGCTTCAGATCAATATGAAAAATGGCTTTTTAAGACGGGCTGCCCGGTGGCGCAGTGGTTAGCGCTCTTGCCTCACAGCGAGAAGGCCCCGGTTCGACTCCCAGCTGAGACCCTTCTGTGTGGAGTTTGCATGTTCTCCCCGTGCATGCGTGGGTTTTCACCGGGGACTCCGGCTTCCTCCCACCGTCCAAAAACATGCTTCATAGGTTAATTGGCGACTCTAAATTGCCCCTAGGTGTGAATGTGAGGATGACTGTGTGTCTGATTGTGGCCCTGCGACAGACTGGCGACCTGTCCAGGGTGTACCCCACCTTCGCCCTTCAGTAGCCGGGATAGGCTCCGGCACCCCCGCGACCCCGAACGGGACACAGCGGTCAAGAAAATGGATGGATGGATGGCTTTTTAAGACATTTAGGTTGTGGGATTTTGGTTGAAAACTCCATTATCATGATTAAAACACTACTGAGAACGTTCTTTTTAAAGAGAACGAAAGCGCTCTAAGGAGTCTGCAGTTAGTGTATTGTGATGTGACTCCTGTCTGTCTGCAGAATGTGAAGAATATTTGTGTAAGAGGAACAATCTGGCTGTACTAGAAGTCTAAGGTGTAACAGGTGAACACAGATGGAGACAGGCGTTCCCACAAACTGATCTCTCAGTCAGACAGGATCCTCCTCCGCTCCACACACTGGGGCCTGTCAGATAGATAGCAGCACCTCAGATCATCGTGGAGGAACTGGCACCTATCCTGAGCAGTTTTCCACTCATTTGAGGTTATTTAAAGCACTAGAGAAAAAGAACACAATCCTCTAGGTGTGTATTGGCAAGAGTCTGCTGATACGATACATGTTGTGATATATGGCTCACAATACGATATGAATCACAATATATCCCAAAACAGTGTCAGAACAATTTTTTACTTTTTTTTAAGAGTATGACATAGAAAAAAAACTGTATCTGAATATTATTACACCTTTCACGGTTATGAAAAATGTAAAATTAAATTTTATTAAACGATCACAACTTTAAGCACTGCCGAACTTCATACACAAGTTGCTTTTAACCACAAATTCATAGTGCTTTTCTCTTTGGTAAATTAAAACATATTTGTTCTTAAAGGGAACAATCAACATCGTCTGAAATTCACAACAAATATGTTTTTCAGTAAAAAAAAAAAAAAAAAAAAAACAGAATGAATGTGCTTTATCCAATAAGGTTTTAAATGTATGATTGAGGAAATAGAGTGGGGTTTATTTTCAACAATGTTAAATCACAGAGGTCATCCCCTGAAGCTCAGATGATCCTAAGATTTGCCTCTTGTCACTGGAGTTTAAAAATGTTCTAAAAATAATGAAAAGAATTCTCAGTGTGTTGATTCAGAAATTCCTCAGTGTGATCAACCCACCTGTCCTTATATGGCTCGTCTTGCTAGCAGTTCAACTTCAACATGAAAATGCACGAAAAATGTCAGAAGACTCATTTATTTTTGCTGTTCTGGCTTCACATCTGAGTTCTGTGGAAGGCTTTTTTGTAAGGACCAAAACAAATTATACATTTTATTTTTCCCTTTGGTCTGTGTGACGTAAAAAAAGGCAGTAATGCCATGTGAAAGACGGGTCAGTGATGTTCACCTGCTTGAAGAAATGATTTAAATTAGGTTTTTTTTTTTGGTTGGGGAGAGGGGTGTTGTCCACTGACTTTTATAGATGTGAGCAGCAGATTTGCAGCAAAACAGTCGAACCGTGAGGACAAGTCATGATGGTGGAAGGTCAAAGGTCACAGTCAGCAGAAGATCTACTTTGAAACTCTTCGCTCTTTCAAAATAAAACATTTTGTTGCTGAGAAGTAAACGTATTCATTCTGCAGAATGAGCTCTAGGAGGATGAGCTTTCAGCTTCTGACACAAAGATTGATGCTCGCACACACACACACACACACACATCCTCATTTATTCACGCACAAATAAACTGAAGGTTAATAGCTGTCTTGGAAACATCTGTTAACCCTGACACCGTGGCTGCAAATGCTCCTCTTTGCTCCAGGATGGGCTTTGGCTCTGCCAGTCTGAATATTGGACTGTCTCTGTGATTCTCAAAGAGTACTTTAGGGGAGATTTCCTCAGAAAAATAAATGAACTAAAATGCAGATGGCAAGTATCTGACAATTTCCAATTTCCTTTGAAAGGTGCAACTATCTATAAAAGTTCTCCTCAAACCTCTCAGACACAGCCTTGCTTTCTCTGATGGATTGGTTGTCATCGTCCGGCAGAGCAGCTCTTCTTTCACATTTCAGACGTGGCTGAGCTCCTGACTATAAACTGCAAACTGTAATTTTTCTCCCTTATCACTACACTGCTGCTCCTGGCGTCCGCGTGTTCAACAAACAAACAGAGCAACACTGAGTAATCTCGCCCTTGGGAGGATTTAGCTTTGGTCATGCTGCATAATGCACCAAGTCAATTATTAAAGAATACTCATTACCTCATCAGAAATGCTAATTAACTCCATATTCATGCTCCCTGAAGATATGTTGGCATGATTTCAGTGTTTGCGGGCGCATTTACTTGAGCAAAAGGAAACCCAATCAACAATGACTGAAAAGGATATTCTGCTGCTGAATTTAGAAGTCACGTTTAGATCATTTGGATCATTCAACAACGGATTGAAGACATGAAAATCTCCAAATTGAATAAATACTTCACAGGAAGCTCTTTCTATTAATTTATTTTAATTGAGTAAGAGTTACCCTTATTAAAAACACATTTTATGACCAATAAGCTATGATCCAAATGTGTAAAAATTAGCTTTTTACTTAGAGTAGATGGGGTCTCCCTCAGTTTTAGGATTCCCAGCCTAAAAGATGATCTTACGAGAGACTACCGGAGGTGGTTTGGACATCTGTTGACTCCATAGACTCCAGTAGTATTCCAGTGTGATTCTCCCATATATCCACACAGGACGGATTGGAATTTAATCTATGACAATAATAAGACCTCACTCCCCTCAATGATGTTCAGAATTATAGGTGAGGACAAGGTCAAGTTTGAGGCTCTGTTGAGCTCATCCATTAATTAATAGGAGAAAACAGAAACAATTTAAAATGGAGTTTTAATGGACAAGACATTATTTTTGCCTGAAGCTTGTATATATTTATTTTCTCATTACTATTACCATTATAGAGACGGAATCAAATTATTCTTAGTTTTCCTGGACTCGAACATGAATCTCTTTATGGGAACATATGTTGTTTTAGGTTGAAACCCCATAAAATGTCTATTTTTTCCATTTGACAGATTGAAAAAAGCAGAAATGACCTCTTTACATGTTTTCACCACATCCATTTTGCTTAAATAACCTTGTTCTAGTACAGATCTGATTCTGTACTGAGAAATTATCCGTGCTGCAAAAACTCTGCCAAACCATTATTGCAAAACTTTATCAGGAAAGCATTTATGGATGAACTACAAGCACTTTCAATGCACAAAAAAGAAGTTCCTTTGAGTCTGTGCTTTAAACAGAGTTATGTGACTGTGACTTCACATCTCCTTAAAAAAACCTTTGAGTCAGCAAGTTTGGTGGATTCCTACCTTAAGAGTTAACTGGAGAGGAGTATTTTTATGTGAAGAGACTGTTCTTCTTCCAAGTATCTTTTTCTTTTATCTGCTCTCTGTTAGGTTCACCTCAACCTCATTTATATCTGCAACTTCCTCTTTTTTTCAGAACTTAACTGCTTTTCCTCTTCCTCTACATCATCAAATCTCCTATATAGTCTCCTTTAGGTCCCCAGCCTTGTGGCTCCAAACATCAACTCAAAAATCTAGTATCATGAGATTCTGCCTTCAGAACTGCCTTAATCCTTGGTGGCATAGATCCAACAAGGTACAGAAAACATATACAACATAGCATCACTCAGTTGCTGCAGATCCATGAAGCCAATCTATTATTCCACCACATCCCAAAGGTGATCTGCTGGGTTAAGATCTGGTGACTGTGGAGGTCATTTGAGTACAGTCAAATCAAGAAACCAGTCTGAGATGATGCCAGCTTTGTGACATGGCGCCTTATCCTGCTAAAAGGATCAGGAGATGGTTACTGAGGACTGGACATGTTCAGCAATAGTCAGGAAGGCTGTGGTGTTGTAATCATGCTCAACTGGTACTAAGGGGCCCAAAGTGTGCCAGGAAATTATCCCCCACACCATTACACCACCACCACCAGCAGCCTGAACCATTGATACAAGGCAGGAGGGATCCAAGCTTTCATGTTGTTGACACATAATTCCAACCCAACTGGCATAGATGACCTAGGCGGCTGCCTGGGGCGTCATCTGGTGTAGAAGGTGTCAAATTGCAGTGATTATATATCCATTTTTTTCCTTTTCATTTCTTTTTTTGGTTAAACAGTTTGACATACCATTCATCTGATGTAATAATAATAATTTAAAGTTGTAAATAAAACAACTCAAAAGTTTGATGCAATCAATAACTCTGCAGTGCATTGGCCAGCTCAAATACCGCTTCTTTCCAATTGATTGTTAGCTGATCAGTGGCACAGTCAGTTAGCGCACTTGTCTTGAAACACAGAGTTATCCAGTTTGAGCCCCATCTCCAGAAATCTTAACTCTATGAGAGGCGTAAAATTATTTTTTTGCCCAGAGCGCCATGAAGCCCAGGACTAGGCCTGACTCTGGCTACCCTCCTTTGACCTCTGGCATTAACAAGGCATTTCTCCCTTCAGAACTGCAGGTCACTGGATATTTTCTCCTTTTCTGACCATTCTCTGTAAATCCTAGAGACGGTTGTGGGTGAAAATCCCAGTAGCTCATCAGTTTCTGAAATACTCAGACCAGCCCTTCTAGCACAAACACCCATACCACATCCATAGTCAATTCAATCACATTTCTTGCCTTTTCTGATTCTCAGTTTGAACTGCAGCAGATCATCTTGACCATGTCTACACGCCTTAATGCATTGGGTTGCTGCCATGTGATTAGCTGATAATAAATTTGTGTTGACGAGCAGTTGAACAGGCGCCGTTAATAAAGAGGCCAGTGAGTGTAAAAAACACAAATTTCTTTGGAGTGAGTCTTTAAGTCCAGAAGAAAATTATTAGTTTTAGTTTCAACAGTACATTTCTCTTCTATTTTCAAAGGGATCAATAATTTAAATACATGTTTCCATTGGCTTTACTGTGTTTTATTAGTTTTTTTTTCAACATCATTTCCTTCAGATGGACACCTCCCTATTGAGTTTGTTTTCTTCCTATTGTTTCAGTTAGTTCAGTTTTTCTCCTCACTTTTTCCTTTTTGCTTTCTCAGAACAGGGATTAAACCAAACCCCTTTGATGTAATCTGCTCGTCCTTTATTAGAACCATTAGTATACAAATAAGATAATTAAGCCTCATTGGAATGATCGGGGTTGTGTTGGATTATAGGAATCACCATTAAAAAAGCTTTGTTTGATTTTTTTTTTTTTTTTTTTTTTTTTTTGCTTTTTGTATTTTTTTGATGTTTTATGAAAAAAATGAAATGAAATATTTTTTTGTCTGGGATTGATTTGTTTTTATTATCTGTGAGGCACTTTGAAATTTCTTGCGTATGAGTTGAGCTGTTCGCAATAAACCAGCTTTGATTCAGTTTTAAAATCAGCGTCAGTTAATTAGTTCATGAGCTTTAGTTTTGATATTAACCGTTTTGTTTTAATCAGGGCTGCTATAGTCTTTTTTTGTTGTTGCCCCTTTTGCACTTTGAGGTAATTTTACCCCAAACAACCCTGAAAAGTGTAACAAAGATCAGTCAGTTTTTACCTAAAATTGGAAAAAAGTCAAATTATTTTTCATGAGTAGTTACAGGATTAGTTAGTTTGTAATCCTTTATCTTGGAAGGTGGATTTAAGTACATGAAGTCTACTCATGTCAAGAACAACAGAATGATGGGACTTTGTTTGGGAAAGCGGGATGCTGAGGAGGAAATGCCGCTGATGTCTTCCCCGTGTGGCTGTGTGAGTGGTTGTGTGGGCGTCTTCCTGTGTGTGCGGGTTCGAGGCACGCATGTGTCCGACCCAGTGGACATTGTCTTGGTGGTAAATCTGGTCCTGCCAGCAGGCCTGCGTGCACGCAGAGGCTTATCAGCTCCAACCAGAGCTGCCCTCGCTCCCGAGCACCTCGTCGCCTGAGAGGAAAATAAATTGCACCCATGCAGTTAATAAGAATAAGAAATACATTGTGACAAAGTCTCAGAGCCATTACAAGTTCCACATGAGAGAAGTGAGCGTGTGCGTGCTGGATGTGCGCGCGCTGAGACACGTCTCTGTCTCAGGCGGCAGCTGGAGCTGCTTCTCATGATGAACAGCTGAGGTGGCTCCTGCCCTCCAACATAAAGCCAAACCAGTATTTATGTCTCGGTGCTGCATCCACAGTGTCACGGGTACGTGTTGAAATCCTCACAACACCGTGACAATGTCTGTGGAAGGTAATTACACGTCGAATGTTGCTTTGCGTCTTTCAGGGCCTGCAGGAGAAAATCCATCTGTTGCACCCGGAGATTGTGGAGAAGTCACGTATCCTGAAGCCCTCAAACGCAACCATTTACATGGAGGTGAATGCAGGCGCGGCAGCGTGAAGATCTGCTGAAAAAGAAGCTGCAGCAACACTGGGGGCGATATGTTGACTCTGAAGAACAGGAAGTTAAATGTCTGCTTTTATTCGGCTGAAAACTTAAATATCACGGTCTGTCAAAAACTTGCAAGAGTTTCTGGAGGGAGGTTTTGATCGGGTTAAAAAGGGAATAAAAACTGAAGTTAAAGCATAAGACGCAACCACTGCTTTGCTATTTTACAGTTAGGATTCACATGTTTCAAATTAGCACACATCTTGCTACAGTTTTTGGGAGGAAGTTGAATAGTTTTTGATGCTTTGTCATTTTTTTCCTAAAACTGTGCAGGAAATTTTGTCTTAAACTATGAATATTAATCTGTTCTGAATAACTTAAAAAAAAAAAAAAAAATGGTACTACTAGCTGTGATACAAAGTAGAGGTGAAAGTCCAGTTAGAACATTGTTCTGCAACCAGCGGCTCCAGAGCCACATGTGGAGGGTTGTAGACAAACACATTCTCACTCCCAACTCGTCACAAATTGACGTTTGGTTAAGGACCCCTGGATGTCCCTTTTTTATGGTTTGGGTGTCCCCATTAAATCACGAGTCCTAACCTCTGGGCTGTGAACCGGAAATTGTCCAGTACCGGGACGTGGAGCACACCAGTAGCCTAACTCGGAGCTGGTTCACGTCCGGTACTGTGTCCTAGCCTGGTTCGCACCTGGTAACATGTCTGTTACCGGTTAAGGTCCAGTACCGCATCTGGTACTGTGTCTGATGACGGGTTGGGGTACCGGTACTTGGCACGTCCTCAGGACTATTGCGCATCCGGTACTCCATCTTGTACTGCACCTGGTACCACGTCCCAAAGGTTGCGGACCCTTGATTTTATGAACAGCCAGCATGGCAAAAAACTGAGTTGAGAGCACCCAAAACTTCTGTTTTTGACGTCAATATGTGACAATACAGAGAACCGCTGTAGTCGCACCATTATGATACACAGCTAAGTCATCGGTCTATACCCTGTAGACCCTAGACCGTAGTCCTGTAGTGAGATTTGAGCATCGGGCGCAGCGGTCTGACGGCAGATCGTTTTGGGCTGCTCGACAATGCAGTATGGCAAATATTTGTTAAGCAAGTTTAAGTCAACCTGCCTTCCAGTAAAACTGTTGTACAACTCTTATTGGTTTCTGTTTCTGCGGAGACAACCTCTGCTGATTAGAGTGCACCTTTTTTATTCATGCATTATTTCAGAGGTCAAGAAGATCTTCTTACAGCCAAATTCACTCGGCGAGGGCTGCTATACTGAATCTTCTACCATGAAGAAGCTCCGCTCACTCAGCGATGAAGGGTGTTCAAACAGTTTGGTGGCTGTATGTGTCACAGCTGCAGGGCGTGGATCATGATCCTGCTCCGGCGTGGGTATGCGACCCGTCTCCTCTGCTTCTGCTGTTTGCTTCACCCACCCTATCACACGACGCCTCGTGGTGAGTTGAAACATCTTTAAATGATCCGTGTCGTTCTCTTCTTGTTTTTGTCACAAATGCCAACTGCTTCCCACAGACACACACAGAGGAGATGCTACAGTTGCCTAATTGAGCTGTAATGTAATGATGCTCTTTAAGTTCATTTATTGAATCCCTGCACAATAGTTGTTGGTTCAGGAAATTCAATACAGGCGCGTCTCCCTCAATAACTCTTCATTGAGTGCTGTGATTGCTCTTTTATGAAGGCGAGAAGCATTTTTCATATCAGTGTCAGTCATTCTCTGCTCAAACGGCCTCTCTCTCGGCGAGCACAAATGGCAGGAACACATATTTCCTGCTGCCTGACATGACATATTTGTGCTGCGCACCTTCAGACCACTCGAACGTACAATGCAGCGGTGTCAGAGTGCACTCTGGCTATGTTCATATTCATTTCCTCCTGATTATGTCTTTCTTGTGTCTGATTACCCCCAGACAGGCTGTGTGCCTGCTCATTTCAGAGTACATCATAAACAATTTACACGTCATTAGTTTTGTTTTGATCATATTTGTTTGACGAAATGTCTTCCTGCGTGGTAAGTGCTGGGGTTATTTACCCCATTTAGAGGCCCAAAGAAAGTCACGCAGAGTCTGTGATGATGCATTGGGTGATTAATTGTCATGGCTCTTCTACAACTTTGAATGAAACTACATGAGAAACGAAGATAGGAGACGGTCACTACTTCCCGTACTCCGACCTTACTTTATCTTTCATCTGCCATCTAACTGACATCCTCTAGACACAATCAGCTTTAGTTAGGAAGTGCTCGGGTTCCTGGCTACCCAAGTCCTAAGTTAAAATTTTCTCAGACTAGATTCTGAAGAGAAAATAATATTAGTAAACATGGCTGATGTTGTCTTTTATCCTCTAGGACTTTGTGTATGTTCCCAATTTTTTTTATTAAATGCTAATGAATGGTTTGCTAATGTGTAAGATAAACCAAACCCCTTGCATTTAGAAGGGTATATTACAAATATTATTTTATTGGATGATGTCTAGATTTGGTTTTGGGAAGATCAAATCTAAGGAAAATTTAAATGTTACTTAGATCAGTGTTTTTCAATTTTTATTATTCTAAGGAATACTTTTTTCTCAGGCATACCACCAACCGAAATGTAAAAAAAAATAATAAAATTGAAAGTCATGAAACTCTGTCGTCCCTTTTAACATTACACAATAGTTTTTATCAGTGTTTTGATAGGAATCAAATAAACACGGATTGTAAATGTTAAAACTGTAACTACCAGGACTATTGTGTGGTTCAGTGTCTTGTTGGAGGACACTTTGACGTGAACTAAACCTGTAATCATGCGATCTGAGGTCAATCTGACTGACTGCCAAAAAAAAAAAAAAAAAAAAAAAAAGGTTTTAATGGTCTTTTTGGACTGTTTGGATGAACCCATTAGCAACATCCTAGCAACATTTTTTTTAGACCATTGTCACAAACGGGCAGATGCTGGTTCCAAGCGCAGCAGGTTTATGCACAGAAAGGATGACAGGAGTCAAGTACAGCTAAAAGTCCATAAAGCTAAAGCAGGGATGGGCAGGCAGAGGTCAAGCATGAAAATGGGAGCATCAGAGATCAAACGTCTGATATAACAGTCCAGGCTTAGATCAGGGCAGGCGGCAGGTATTCGGATGAAGTGGGGGGAGGTAAGCAGAAGATCAGGTCTGAATAGAAATGCTCAGTATTGTTGCAGAGTGACACAAAAAACAATACTTCGCACTGAGGAAGGTCAGGTGAGTGGGATCTGGGGACTGTGCGCTGGGGCAGCTGGGAGATGTAGTGTGTTAGTAAACTGGTGATGGTTCCCGCCGGTGACCAGAGGGGGAGAAACAGCTCTTTAAGTGAAATTGAATAATTTTCAACAGCACACCTGACTTGAAGTTAAAGTTCCATTATTTGTCACTCACTGAGGTGTGTAAAAATTTTTCACTGCCTTTGACCCATCCCCTGTGGGAGTGGTGAGCTGCAGACTCAGGAACCCCAATCTAGATATACATTTTATGCTGCTAAACTGAATGCTTCTACATATTATTACTGGTCTGAAAAGGACATGGAGTAACAACAACTTGTGAAATAAATGTGTCATTAGGGTCTTTTCAGTGAGAGGCTCATCTCTTTTCCCATACCTGAGGGGGTGGGTCAAACCGTGGCAGCACAGCACAGGACCCTATTACATTGGGAATCTAAGAGAAAAACAAGAACCATCCAGGCGTCAGTACATATCAATCACCGCACAACACTTTCCACTCATTAACCAGTAGTTTCAAGTGTAGACTTAGTTGCTTACATTATTAATGGCTTTTAAGTTTATTTACGGTAGACAGTTTCATTGACTCTTCTGTTAATTTTAGTAAACTTCAAGCAGTTTGGTGATTGTTGCTGTGATATTAACCAAATGAGCTGAGTTAAACTCAGAGATCTACAATGCATCCCTGTAATAGTGTGTCCTAAATACTTATGTCAGGTTGATCTGACAGCTGTGTGAATGATCAGGTCTAGTGCAACTGCTGCCAGGGTGTGATTGTGAGAATGAGGAAGAGCGTGATTATTCTGAACACTACTATAGATCTACTAATGCACAGGAATATCCACTGCACTTTAGCACTCATGGCTGCTCTTTTCAGTGAGTTGTGTTCCCACTTCAAGTGGCTATTCATCACGAGCAGCTGCCTTTCTCTCTTTGTGGTGTTTGACCTCTCCATGAGTGGAGTTACAGCTAACTCTGCTCCTGTTGACAGCTTTCTCACAGAGGTTATAACCAATGGTGGGGCAGTCTTGGAGCTGTTAGCATATTTATGCCTTTGACTGTCACAGCAGTTAGGAAGTTCATGAACAGCAGTCATGTGCTGATAAACATGTTGATGGAGGGGTTTCTGGTCCCAACGATTTGTATGTCTAAGTCTATGTGGGATACATTTGAACCGTCTATCCAGGTTTATTAGATTGTGTTTTGCAGATCAAGAGACAATGCAGTGAACTGCAGCTTGTAGAAAAAGTGTTCTTCTATTGAACATGCCTTCTTGTTGTGTTTTTTTTGACAATAGGTTTCAAGTTTCCACTGGCAACTTGTTAGACTATATACCACAAGTGATGGTTGTTGTTAACTGGTATAACCAAGATACTGATGGACTGTTGCTAAGAATGAAACAACTCTGCTACTTTTGTAGATTACTTCTGTAAAGCTCTGTGCTCGAGTGCCATCAAGACCTTTTACCACAACAAAGTATTCGGCACGGTAAGTAAGTCAGTGAAGTTCACAGAAGAGTCATCCAAGATAAATCCGTACAATTCAGTTTTTGGATCGAGCAGTATCTGTACCTACTCTTTAGAGGGAAATCTGCTCAGGATAAATTTCAATGCAAACGTATGAGCGGCTTTTTAATCTATGCCAAGGGCAAAGAAGAACATGACAAAAACCTTCGAGCCATCCTGCCACATTCCAGAGGGCGAGGGGTAAAGCTCAACCCAGACAAGAACCACATGTGCCATGAAAGTCAGCTATTACGGTCTTTACAGAGACCAGGAGGAACAGACGTCATCTTCTTGTCTGTTTGGCTGTGGTGCAGCAGTAGAGCAGCAGACCTTTGGTTGGAAAATTGTAGGTTCAGAATCTTAACAATCAGTCTGTTCCACTGGACACTCTGAAGCGATAACGTCTACAGTTCCTTAACAAAAACAAGTTATGGTCAGTAGGTCAAGCCTAGAGTTGTACTGGACTTATAACACAGTGTAAAGGGTGCCCTAAATTAAAAACAAAATGTCAAGCTGGTTTAATATTATGTATGACATTATTATACTTCAAAGTCATATATTGAAAGTGACAGATGTTTTGTGAACAATACATCAATTCTAGTTGTAACGTTGTTGAATATATATATATATATATATACAGTATATATACCTGAATCACAAACGATATGTTGGTCATACGACATATCTGAAAGTTGTGTGCAATATTAGAAATAGATGTCGTTAAGTTTTAATGCTGCTCCAATTTCTGTTGATTACTACAGTACTACAGATGAACACAAAAAATACATGTTTTAATATTTAAATAGCAGAAAGTAAGCAGAAGTTATGATTGCATAAAATTTGAAGTTGCAGAAGATCATTCTCTATGTATTTTAATTGCAAAAGTAGCAGCAATTTTGTTCAATTGCTTAAAACTAAAAGTTGCAGAAGACATTTCAAAAGGGAGAAATAACGGTCTTAATGAGAGGAACATTTTGATAGCTGCATGGCAGAAATCATGTAAAGTATGCAGAAGATACTCATGGACAAAAATTGTATGGAAGAATAAGAAGAAGATGAATTAAAGTGGTTCGATTGTGTTACATAATCTAAGTAAAATTAATAAAAGATTATAGATTGTATAATGCGATCAATGATCGTGCTCCACCCTCAAGTTACTTGGCGTAACCACATAAAGCAATTGAGCGGGACGCATTGTCTCAGACCAACACGTCAAGCTGTCATTGCGGCAAACAGGAGAAATTCCTCCTATTCATGTGTTTTTACATTTTTATTATTTCGGGGTATCTTTATTTTTGTCATTAATTTTTTCATAATAAATATCAAACTAAGAATAGTGTTTCTTCTCATTCATAATTAGAAATTGCAAAAAGAACTTTTACATATGTGATTAAAGTTCTGACCTAAGAGGAGCACTCGTGCAGATCACAGTGTCCCAAACTTCTTGTGAGTGTATTACATTTATCAACAGGGGCCTTATTTAGTAAAACTGTGAAATTATAAGATGGAGGCATAACAAACATTTAAGCACAAAAAACTGAATTGTGTCCAAATTTACTGACTGATCTTTGAGAATTTTAAATAGAGCAGAACTTAATGCAATTTTGATGCAGTTCAGACACATGGTCAAAACTTTTTATTCTTGTGATTTTTAAAACATCAAATATGATGTCATCCATTTGCCCGAGTAAATCAGAATAAAAATAAATATATATGAACATTTGACAAATACCTTTTATGAATCCACTGTATTCTGTTAGGGATAACTTGGATGATATATAAACAATAAATTTACTTACATTTTTAAAAATGACTAATCATTCAAAAGCAGTGCATTGTGGTCTACATTTGCAGTATTTTTGCAGAGACTTTTGGGAAATTTCCAGAGCTTTTTGAATTAAGACACGCCTGCAAAATAACGTATGCTAAACATATTATATTAAGTGAGTAATGAGGGAATTTGGATGAAGCCTATGTGAAATCATAGTCTGCACTGTTTTCATAAATGTGTCAATTTTTATTTTATTTTTCAAATCCTAATATTTTTATTGCAAAAAGAAGTTTGATTGGTTGCAGACTCCCGCTGACAGCCGTGCACCAACAGCAGAGGGCAGCAGAAACGTCTTGCCCCTAAGAACTGCTGTGAGTCATTCCCCAGCACTAAGTTTGACCCCTTCTTTGACTTAACCATCAGAAAACATATGAGGGTAAACATAAGTCTCCAACAATCCTTCATGTGTACTACAAAAATAACTTTAGTCAGATTCCTTCTATGGTCAGTGGCAGCTTCTGTGTGGTTGATGTTTGGTCAGCTCTGACTCAATGAAAACCTCCGGTTTGCAGATCTTTGAAACAGTTTTCCCCAAAAACTCTGTGTTTATCAAGCACTTTCACGACTGTTGAGTATCATAAAGGCAATTTATCCGGAGCGCTGCGATTGATTTATAACGTGCCGAGTGTGGACGCGGTTGCTCCGCGTCCTGAGCTCCTGCTGCCAAGCGATGAAGCTTTCTGCTGAAACAAGCAGAGCTGCGGCTCCTCAAGGGGTGGGGGGTGGACAACCTTCACTGCACTGCGCCAGGATCATCCATAACCATGGGCCCACAGCACTGATAACCGCCCACCCCGCCATGGAGGAGGAGGGGACACTTTGGGAAACATGAGTTGCTGTTGGTGCAGGGTAATACATTCACTTCATCACAACTGCAGCTTTGATTCCCACCCTGGTGTGGGACTGGAGATGGTAGTCAACCCACGCCACACCAAAAAAAGTAATGCAATTACTCCACCGCAGCCTACCTTGGGCGGTTCATTCATCCTGATTTACTACTGTTTCCTGGGCCTCCCCTCTCATTAGCAATGATTAATCATGCATTTGTGTCGCGGCCTTCAGGCTCTCTCTACGGCCCGGAGGTGGAGCGACCTGCAGCACCATAAGGATTTCTGTAGTTCCATCAAGAAGTGGAGT
The DNA here is from genome assembly GCF_002922805.2 of Oryzias melastigma. Lineage (NCBI taxonomy): Eukaryota > Metazoa > Chordata > Actinopteri > Beloniformes > Adrianichthyidae > Oryzias > Oryzias melastigma. The sequence continues at coordinate 29,185,205 of NC_050524.1, read as the reverse complement.
CATTCTGCCAGTTTCTGGGAAGAAACTTCTGAGGGGGGGGCGAAAAAAGCTGAAAGGAGAAGCTAAGTTAGAGAGCAAGTGAGACAGAGGATGGAATAAACATGCCTTGCCGCTCTGCTGATAAGTGGCAGGCCAGATCCAGAAAAAAGATTATCCAGGCTTTCCAGCAGCAGCCACCCCCCCTCCCGTCCCCCTCCCATTCTCATGTCCTTCCAGGGGTCTCTTCCAAATGGAAGGGACGGGGTAGGAGGGTGGAAGCAAAGGGAGGGGGCACAGAAGAGGAAGTTATCACCAAATTGCCATATCTCCAAAGCTGTCCCTGCACGCCTTAGATTTGCCCTCTTTAATCTGACACACACAGCCTCATGCCTGCTAAAACCCTGCGAGGCGCCGTGACGCTCCGCATCCCGGCTGGAAGAACACGGAGCCAAGAGAGAGGGAGGCAGACGGATACACTGTGGCAGGAGAAGACAAGATAGCACATGTGAGGAGAAGAGAGCGTTTTATTTGTTCTTTGGAGCAAACATGCAGCCGCTTTCATAAAGGGAGCTAAATCACGGAGGTTAATTGAAAAATGAGATAAACAAAGGCTGCGGAAAGTGAGGGAAAGATTGTGGCTGGCAGCGCTGGCGGGCCACCGCAGAACCTTCAGACTGTGCAGCTCTGATAAAAAAGCAGTTAATTGTCTTGCAATTTCTTCCACTTAATTTCAATCCAATCAGGAAAAGAGCGAGGAACCGTCTCCTTTCCTTTCATTCCTCTACTGTACCTCTGCAGAAAATAATGTTAATGGGGGGAAATTTTTGAAGACGGGCTTTAATTCTGCCGTTATGTCAGGTTCAGGAGAGACGATGAAATGTCTCTGAATGGGAACATTGTGTCCAAAGCAATATTCTTTCGAGCTTTAGCGTTTCTCGGCTTCAGATTTGTCCAAATGATGCTGCTTTGGTGACGCGTCGGAGCGCATGAGCGGAGCCGCGTGTCTCGCTTCACTGAGAGCGAGAACAGAAATGTCAGCGCACTCAAAGGTGAGAGGCCGCGGTTCGGGATCACAGCGGTGGCTCTTATGCATGGATCACTCAGTTTACGTTTCTAAATAACATCAGGACACCTGTTTGTGGGAGCACAGCGACCCAACTACACTTGAACTGTAAACTTACTGACAGGAGGGGGTAAGCGTTGAAAAGTTGTCACACAGTAGCAGGTAGAAAACCAATATAAATAATAACTAGAAAATTGCATTTTGCTGAAAGTAGTCGCTGAAAATGCTGAATCTTTTTGCTCAAATTGGTGACACACATTTACTAAAAGACTGTAAATTTCTTTAAAGAACAATAAAAGCGAGCTTAATCTAAATTTCTGAAAAATTTTGGAGTAAAATTGCTTAAACATCCCTAATACATACCAATTTTACAAAAAAGAAATAGTGTTATTGCTTAAATATGAGCTAAACTCTAAATTAACCCCCAAAAAACCTTGATTCCAAATTAGTCAAAAAAGCTAGCTTGTTGCTTAAACACTAGCTAAACTCCAAAATAGCCTAAAATTCCTCAGTAAACTAAATCAGTCAAAGACGTTAACCTGTTGCTAAATAGAAGCTAAACTCTGAATTAGCCTATGAAAACCTCAGTGGATAACAAATTGACTAAAAACGGTAGCATGCTGCTAAAATATTAGCTAAACTCCAAATTACCTTAGAAAACCCCAGTAGATGCCAAATTAGCAAAAAAAAAAAAAAAAAAAAAAATAAGCTAGCTTGTTACCAGTCCAAATACCAGCTAAACTTCAAAATAGCCTAAAATTCCGCAGTAGACTAAATCAGTGAAAGACGTTAGCCTGTTGCTAAAATAGAGTTAAACTCTAAATTAACCCCCCGAAGGTTACAAATTAGCAAAAAATGTTAGCATGTTGCTAAAATGTTTGTTTAACTCAAAAACATAGCCCATAGATATATTTAAAGGGTTGTTGCACTTAAAATTTTGAAATTTGAAGACTTTCTCATTTATATCCTATGGGCCATATTTTGCTCAATATTTCAAAAACTATAAAGTTTATGAATTAAAAAAAATACAGCAATCTCCCAAACAAGCTAAACGTTTTGATACCAAGATTGCTGAAATCTCTAAAAGTGTGATTGAGTTTTTAGGTGCCAAAAAACGTCCGGAAAGGAGCGAGAAAATCATTATAAGTTGGTAGATGTTTTTTTGTTTGTTTGTTTGGAGTGTTTTCAGACTGAACCTTGATTGACAGCTAATATTTCTAAGGTCTGATATCTACTAGATTGTCTACCGGTACTGCATCTAATTTCTCAGTCACTTTTAAGTGACCCTCCGACAAGACAAGACTGTTCTGGACTGGAGTGGAACTACTGATCTGACATTGATTTAATAGAGATCCCAGTGGGGCCATACCTGTAGATATGACGTGGCTGAAGACATTAAGATACTCTGGAATCCCTACATAGGGATAAAGTCAGGAGTCAATATCTGACACAATTTAATTGATATTTTTTTTAACGTGGTGGCCTAAATGTGACAAAAACCTTTAAATACAAAAAGGTGACAGAACAGAAACCACTTAACTACCTAAAATGGAAAAGCCAAACCAGAAAAATAAAGCAACAAAAAGTCACCGCATTAAGCAGGACATTACGAATACAGATAAAGTGAAGGCAAAGTTGTCCCAGCTCATCTCGTCAGTGCACTTGTTTTTTTTTTTTTTTCTAATACAATTATATCTATATTTTTAACCTTAGAAACTCTGAAGATGTGCCAGCAAGTGGCAGAAACATCTGATCCCGAGGTTAAGAAGGATGTAAATACGAGTTCGTGCCTTTTTTTTTTTCCTCACTGACCACTTCACCACATCTGTTTGATGTGACTGATCCACTCTCCTAAATTTGGCCTTTTAAAACTCGGATTTTGTTTTGACTTTGGTAGTCTTTTTGGTAGTCACCACTAACTCCAAACTAGGAAACAAGCTGTCAGCGTCTGCAAACATTGAATTTTAGGAAAGTAAAAAGGCTTGTTTTAAGAAATCAAGAAAGTTTCTTAATTGCAAAATAATCTTAGTTTGAGAAAACATGTCTTAGCGACTACTGTAGAATTTTTTCTGAAATTAAGAAACCTTGTTAAGACCATGTTTCTAAACCCATTGGTCATTTTTTCAGTTTAAAGAAAATCTGCCAATGAAGTAATAATTTTCAACTTATTTTCTGGTTCTTGTTTTTGCTGTGCCAAAACCATACAGAGACACATTTATCTCATTCCAGCATAAATGGAAAGGATTTTTTTGTCTGTATTGTCTGCATTTAAGCTTAAAATTGATTTATTTTGCTATAAGTATATCAGACAGACCCTACAATGGACTAGAAAACTGCTTAGAGTGAGCCCCATCTTCTCCCAAACAGATGGATAGGCTCCAGCATCCCAGTGACCCTAAACCAGGGGTCTGCAAACTTTAACAGTTAAAGAGCCATTTAAGTTGATTTCTCATTGATCACAACCCAGTAAGATCCTTTGGAAAAAGAAAACTTTGTATTTATGTTGTTATTTCTATGAGAAATATTCAATTAAATTCAATTCAATTATATTTATATAGCCCAAAATCACAAAGAAAATGTTCCTCATTGGGCTTCATGCAGGTAATTTTAGATGCAGAAGTTAGTCATATAATATGAAAAAATAGTTAAAGACTAAACAGACTAAATAAAACTTATCCCTGCCCTTAGACCCTCCCTCCCGGTAAGAAAAATCTCCTAAAAAGAACCCGAGTCAGGAAAACGAAGAAACCTTAGAGATGTTCACATCAGGGAGAGATCCTATCCCAGGACGGACAGGAGATTTATCAGAACTATTAAATAAAAATTAGCTTCTACATATAAATATAAATATAAATAGACTATTATTTTTTTGGCATTATGAGAAAATAGATTTTTCCCCAATAAGAAACTTTTTATAACTTTTAACAGAGGTTCACAAGACTTCCTTTCAAAATAAAAGACTTCCTGCGTCACAAAGGATCATATTGATGATTTTAGTAGTAGGGAGTGTAATGTCAGCAATGGAAAAATATATATATATATATATATGTGTGTGTGTGTGTGTGTTTGTAGTGTTTCTCAGCTAGAAATAAAAAAAAATCAAACTTTCTAAATTTAAAATAGAGCTAATTTTTTAACCAAGAGGCACACCTAAAACATTGTTATTTGTCATAATATTTTGTTCTCCATTATCAAATCACTGTGCTTTGGGGGCTCGCAGGGTGATACATTATTTTACAGTTACTTTTTTAAACTAGAAGCTTTGTATTTTTCTTTAACAAGAGAGCCACAGTTGAGGGTTAGAAGAGCCAAATGTGGGTCTGGAGTCGCAGGTTGCAGACTCCTGTCCTAAACAAATATGAGCTAGTTTAGAAGATGAATACACAAAGACAAAAAATAAAAATAAAAACTATACTGCGATTATTTGATTATCTCTGCTTTGATATTCGTCTCAGACAGACAAATGATCAGATTGGTGTTTTTAAAGTCCTTTCGTGGGTCACAGTTTCCTCTAAATGGTTAATATTTTGTACAAGTGATAGTCCAAACCTTGCTGTCCAGCTCCAGCTTGCATTATTTTCTATTCCTGTAGCTTTGCATAGATGAATAGACTTGAGCACTCTGAGCCTTAATCAATGTGGAAAAGTGCACGCCATTTACTATTTTACTGTGACGACTGTGTAAATAGGATTTTTTTTGCTAAAATTCAAAGAAACTGACAATTTACACAAACTAATTCTTATCCGATGTCACATAGAAGTTATTTAGTTCTTAATTTTGTGATGCAAAGTGCAGGTTGCCAAGTCAACCTGTTCTTTACATCCGTTTCTGTTAAACCCATATATTTAGTGACAAACAGACACACACACTCTCATCAGATACACTAGTTGCTTTGGTGGTTGGTGTAGGAACACACCTCATTTCAGAAAACAACAGTGTGGAAAATCTACTTTCATTTTGAGCTTTGTTTAGAAAGCAGACCTCCATGAAACGGCACATAAAATCAAAAGCCACACAGCTGCAAAAAATAACATAAAAATATTCCCTCCTGCATGTGGGAATAGATATAAGCTCCACTGTTCCTCAAAGACAGAAAATGACACTTACTGGGCCTTTTCATTGTTGTTGCCAAACTCCAGCACAACAGACACAGAAAGTGTTTCATTTACTTTATGTGAGACAACTTAGTCTGCCATGTGTGGCTGTCCCGTCTAATCACAGTTCAAGTATTTATGACATCTGGGGTACTGACTGTACTCCTAAAAGATATGCAAGAAGTAGAACTGAGGGGCGGTAGTCCTTAAAACTGTCCTGGATTTACATTTTGATGGTTAATGTCAGTTATATCAGGAAAATTATTTTTAAAATTACAACAGTTGCTTAAAAAAAACAACAACTTAAAGCTGACAAACTGAGACAGAAAGAGAGGTTTTGATTGCTTACTAAAGCAGTTGTGCGTGTCTGTGAAAAGCAGGAACAAAAAGTCAAACCTTAGGTGTGTAGGTGAAACACATGAACTGCAGCCACTGGGAAGACAGCCTGATGAGCTGCGCAGAGCGGTGTGGGTGAACAAATCGCTGATTGCGAAGGAACAAAGGAGGCATTTTTCCCATGTAAGTGCATATAAAGGATGGGTTTTTAAAAAGGAGTGAGTGCCGTCATTAAATCTGACATTCAAACACCGCAGGTTTGTTCTGCTGAGGTCAGCCCAGTACCCCCCATCCCCCTCCCCTGACGTCTCTTTCCAAAGACAAAGTCGAGGCGTTTACCATCAACACGCCAAAACTTAGTACATTTGAATTAAATAAAAAAAACATCTTCATTTCAGATTCTGACTTTTGAAGATTCATGGCCAGTAGAGGCTGACAGTTGATTACCATATGTTTCTGGCACACACAACCAATCTGGATGGGAGGGGGGGCATACATACATTAGGAGGTGTCCCATTAGTGGCCAAGCAGAAGGGCTGATTTATGCTCTTTGCTGGCATCACCTGACAGGGACATTAGTGTTACAAATGACGACAGGTGATGTTGTCAGCACCATCAGTCTCCAGATGATGCACTGCCAAAGTTATGGGAAAAGAGCAACCGGCGAGGATTATGGGTAACATCCCAATTCGGAGCTACAGCATTTTCCTTCAGCGTATATCAGGTAGAAGATTAGCTCATCAGCATGAGAGGAAAACACTCCTGCCTTAAGACAAATGAGCGCTCAGTCATTGGGAATGACTTGAAAGTGGCTGTCTTTCCTGCAGAACTCAATCAGACTGATAAAGAAGCTAATATAAGTTCACCGCTCAGAAAGGACCGGTCACATCACAGCATGACGTATGACTTATTCATGGCCTATTATACTCTGGGTTTGCCATCAGAGCACTAAAAACGAAACATCACACAGAATTGTAATGTGGAAGATTACAGTATTAAGGCTACGTTGATATTTTCCAGAAAGACATGAATCTGTGAGGCAACATGAACGATTAGTCATAAATCTCTTCGGTCGGTCTTAAAGATCTGAGCATTGAGTTGGTTCACTTCCATTTGTGGTTCAATTGTGTTAGCATGCAAACTGATGTGGAAAACAACAACAAAGATCATTTCAATGAACCAAACAATCTTAAGAATGTTGAGTACTGTTACTTAAGCCTACCCCAGTGGTGTAGTCTACGTGATACGCAGGTTTACGCAGTATAGTTACTCCAAAAATTCTCACAGTTCCGTATAGCCACTGAAAATTTGCAATGATACCCATTAGTTTGTCTTTTTCATGATAAACATAAATAAATATTTACAAATATAAGGTGCCGAAAGGTGTGTAAAGAAAAAGGGGAGGGGTGGAGGGAATGAGTTCAAGTGCGGGTCTCTCCCATATTAAACGGACGGATGTGGGAGGGAGGAGGGCGGTGGTGGAAACGACTTCATAAAATGTTTTAAAAGTCAGTCATACTGTGACATTCCATAGAACATATGTTAATACAGGTATATAAAAGTCTGGAAATTTTTGTTACATTTTGTGTGAAATGGTCACATAAAGTGAAATGGTCACAAAGGTGAGAATTAGTTTAGTTAACAGCTTTATTGGGGAAGTTTATTGCCAAGTATGTGGACCTATAAGTATTTGAAACCCAAATAAAACATTTTGAAAAAAATGTTGGTGTTTTGCCCCCAAAAAAGTAAAATGTCCAAAACTTTTTGCTATTATAAAATAAATGTAATTATTTTTAGCTTCAAATGTTCTCTTTTTTTTGGTTTCAAAATTCAAAATTTCATTATCAAAACTTTTTTCAGCTTCAAATCTTTTTTTCACGTTCAACTCTTTTTTCGTTTGCAAATCTGAAAATTTCACTTTCAAAACCTTTCAGCCCGTTGTGGTATGTTTGGGCGGGGCTAACACAAAGGACCAATCAAAATCGATTGGGGTGGTAACTTCAGTCCCAGTGCATTCAAAATGTTTCATTTGGGTTTCAAATATTTATGGCCCCAAAATTGTTCCACACAAGCGCCAAAAGGCCAGATATTGGCAGAAAAAGGTCTGGTTGATAATAAAAAAAGAAGAAGAGGAAGAGGAGAAATGAGATATTTAACTCAGATATCCCAGAAGTGTAATTTGTGTGCACAAAACTCACCAACAGTAAGATAACTGTAGGCTATAGAACTATAGAACTGTAAAGACTTTTATGTTTGCAGAATTACTCCAAGAAAACAAAGATGCTGACATTCTGTCATGAGTCAGAGCTCCGACTCCCCCTCTGCTCACCGGTGGGAGGAGTCTCCAGAGTTCTAACACATCTGATAACAATTGGACAATCACCCAGCTGCTTCTTAGGCATCACACAGAGACTCACTCTGTGCGAAGTATTGTTTTGTGCCACCCACCCCGCATCACCGAGCGGTTCACTCTGGACTTGATCTTTAGTTTCTGACCGCCCTTCATCGGTTTGCTTGCTGCCTGCCCTGACCCTTGCCTGGACTCTGACAACTCTACTCTCTTCTTGGATGACCTCGTGCTCATGATTGATGTGTACCGTCTGACCCTGATCTAGTTTTGTGGGCTTTTATCTGTGCTTAGTTCCTGTTTGAACTAATAAACCTCCTGCATGTGGAACCAGCTCTCTGTCACAAATGAAGCCATAAAAAAACATATTGTGTTTCTGCACTTTAAACAAACTTATACCAAGGTCCGGGTGAATACTCGATTCTGATTGGCTGCTGGGTGTGGATGTACACTTAACAAGGAGGGTTTGATCACATCCCAGTGAACACTTCAATGTGGGCCCCACATGGTTTATCTTTGGGCTGAATTGGTGGGCCACATATGGGATTGTCCACAGGTTCCATGGTGGCACCATCTATGTTTGCCCATGTTGGCTTGAGTGGGCACTCAGCAGTCTGGGTCGCTGGGCAGTGGAGTTTGGTAACTCGCTATGCTGCCCACCAAGTGGCTGGTTAGTGTAGGGACCCAGACCACTGATTCCCCACCATGGAACCCGCGGACAAATCCAAATGGGGCCCACATTGAAATGTTTGCTGGGATAGCCCAAATGTTCTATATCACTGCACAGGCTTCTTTAAACAAACAAAACTTTTGCTTCATCCTCTGAATAAAAACAAAGGGTCGGAGGTGAACTTTCTCCAAAAACTGATGCTTTATTTGACCTATCGAGACGATCAGCATATATCTCTTTCCTTTGTCACTCAGTGATGTGTTGCCGTGTTACCATGACAGTGGGCTGCACAACCTAATCATTTTTGAGAAAAAGCAATCTTAATAAAAAAAAAATAACAAGAGTAAAGAACTATAAATTAGTTTAATATTTATTTATTTTGTAAATGACCATGGTATAAGTAGGATAATGCAAGACAAACTGAGCATTATCAGAAAATAGCCTGAACCGTTCAACTCAGAGCAGAAGACGTTTGGTTCACAAAGTCTAATTGATTTGTGTTAGTAAATTTTAATGCATTCATGTTTTTAATAATCAAGTGCCTTAACACGCTTACGTTGACAACCCTACTATAAACAAAACAAAGGTTTAAAAATGTTATACCTGTCTGAGAAAAGTTTATCAAGTGTGGAAAAATAAAGTTATCTATCTATCTATCTATCTATCTATCTATCTATCTATCTATCTATCTATCTATCTATCTATCTATCTATCTATCTATCTATCTATCTATCTATCTATCTATCTATCTATCTATCTATCTATCTATCTATCTATCTATCTCTGCATGAGTTGCAAAGATAAACCTTTGACTTAAGCATCAGAGACAAAAACAGGCAGGAGATGAAGAGGCCTTTGGGGGAGGCTGGAGTGAGGGGCATTATGGGAGGAGGGGTTGTTTGCAGAGAATGCATGCGAGTGAAAAAGAGAGCGAGGGAAAGAAAAAGGGAGCGAGAAGAGAGGCAGGGAGAGAATCAAACGCTGGCTGAATTGGGCCCAAATATCCAAGGTTAATTTTGTGAGAAAGCTGCAGCGCCCAGATAAGACCAGCCCTGCAAATGAGTTCTGCCTGCCTGGATTACAGCTAAATTTATGCAGCTTTCCTTATCCTTTCACAAGCTCCTGTGAAGTGGCATAATTAACTTGCGCACATGAAATGTCCACATTTTCTGCAGAGTGGAAACATTTCTCATTTTACCGCTTTGATTTTTTGACTTGTTTTTTTTCCCCATGAAGGCACTTAAAAACTGCTGTTTCCTCAAGTTTGGAGATTTTTCATTGTAATGCTACCAGATGGATTCTCTCAGTTCTTAATCATTCTAATTATTAAACCTTCACTGTGATTACATTCTGCAGAGCTGCAGTAAATAAACACACACCGCTCCAATTACCCCTCCCTGCACACATGCTGCCTGATAATCAGGTGCAACCACTGACTCATCATGAATGTGAGCATGGCACAGGTAAAGGTGTGCATATGCTGCCGAGTCTGCCAAGCAAGAGAGCGGGAATCTCGGTTAACTCATCCACACTCAGAGACACACTTCAATCTTCAAAGCTTTGCTTTGCAGTCCTGATGCAAATGTGGAAGCTGCACTGGAGGACACGGGGATACGCTCTGCTGTTCCAGAGATTTTTCTTTTTTTTTTTTTTAACTTCCCATCATGCTGGTTATCACCCCGACGCCCTGCAGACACGTTCACAAACTCACACGGCGCAGTTCTAAGAACACCACACACAAGTGCAGAAAAAATAAAAAAAATATATATATTAAAAAGTCCTTCTCCATGTTGGAGGAGATTCTAGATGAATCTCGCTGTTCGTCCTGCAGTTAATATGAACTCATCAATCAAGCTGACATGGCCCTGTGTGCTCAGAGAACATGCAAGGGGGTGGGGGGACTCAAACAGGTGACTGCCAACCAGTAGAGTGGATCCAAACAGGAACATGTCGAATGACTAGTCAAACTCCAGGCCTCAAGGGGCAACATCCTGCTGGTTTGTATAAAAACTCAGTCCTACCTGCTGCTGATTACCTGGATCAGGTGTGTTCTGCCAATGAGAAGCTTCAGTTGCAGGTTAGCTGAAAAACATGTAGGACACTTGCCCTTGAGGGTTGGAGTTTGACACCCCTGGACTAGTGGAAATTAGGGCTGGTCTAAATTGAAAGCAGGCCGCATTTGGGAACGTTGGGAATGTCTTTGTGTGTACTTTATGTGTACTTTTCCACTTGTAAAGCATATTTTTGAAGCTGTTGCACCATACAAAGTTGTCCTTTACAATTTAAGACTGTCAGTTTTTTTAAATCAAATTATTTGAAATAAATGTACCTATTATTATTATTATTATTTTGTTTAGTCAAACAAAAAGTCAATACATGAACTCAACAAGTCAGCTACCAATTGTGCTTTATATCTCATTTCAACTTTCTTTTATAGCAGGTACATAAAATAGATATGGCAGAATGTATAGTGGTTTAGCATGCCTCCTCAAAAAAAATAAAATAAAAAAAACACCAAGGTGGAGGCTACAAACAGACCAACAAGGATAAACATTAATAAACTTGAAATTTTGATACATGAAATGTTCCACAATTGCGGGACTAATAAAGGTTTTCTTAATGAAAACCCTTTAGCTCCGGCATTAGCCATCATTCATTAAAGTCCAATTTTGAGAAAATTCTGAGCAGAGATATAAAACAGAAGCATGAATGAAGGTGGAGCCTGAAGGAAGAAAGCACTGAACTGATAAGAGAAATACTGGAATATGAAGATGTTTTTGAGAGGATAAACAGGAGCTTGAGTGGAGACTATAGGGCATCGAGTGTCAAACACATAGACAGAGGTAGGAACCGTGACATCACTATTCTTTGGGAGTTACAACTCTGGCTCTGTTCCTTGTTGCTGTCATGTTGGTATAATTAGTGATTTGCGAGAGTTGAGCTCAAATTAATTTAGCAGATTCACAAATGAGATCCACGGGAAGATTTTGCTCAAATGAACAGATAGGAGCGGCGCCGATAAAGGAGCAGATTCATGAACGAGCATCCTCCAGCGTCACATCAGGAACCGGACGATCTGCCAGCAGCTTTCATCAAAAACGCTCTCCTAATCTTTTCCATCGAGAATTACCAAACTTTTGTTGCAGCTCTTCCGATGAAAAAAAAAAAAAAAAAAAGTCCGCAATTCCCAGTAGCCTAAATTACTTTTTATTCATATCTGATGTGGTGATGTGTGCGCGCACGAATGTTGCAGCAGAACGAGGAGCACTTTGCAAACTCCCAATCACTTCCATTGTGATGACTTTCTGTGTAATCCAGCAATTTCACAATCCGGATTATCTTATCTCCCTCCTGATTAACAGCAGGAAAATAAAGTCATATTTCATTTACATGATCCAGGCCGGAAATAATCAGCCCAGCCCCCGACAGATCTAAAAATCTGGATTTGTTCTTGTTTTTTCTCCACCGCCATCATGATCCAGCTTCATGTATGGCACAGAAAGTACAAATATGTACACAGCAACTACTAGCTACTAGGGGTGTACAGAAAAATCAATTTGGCGATATATCATACTACTTGTTTTCATTTTAAATGCTGACAAGACAATATTTAATTAGTTAATTATGTGTCCTTTCATGTCTTAGTTTTGTTCTCTACCTAAACCCCCGATCACTAGTTGGGAGCACAGCATCCTGAGGCTCTTTCAACAGCTCTATGCAGCGACCAAAACAACAAGATCTTGCAAGATTCAGCTCATATTCAGTCAGCCTTGCATTTTTTGTTGTTATGAGATGTGTACTACTTCGTTTCTGTACCATGTTGCTGCCGGTATCAGTATACAGTATGTTGTGATCATTAAATAAAATGAATTTTGTCATTTTATCACAATGAAAGTTGTATTAATATTTACGTGAAAAATTGTTCCGGTACAGTCTTGGAATATATTGCAATATATACTGCAATCCTATTGTGAGAAATGTTTTAAGAAACGTACCGTAATGCCAGACTCTTGCCACACACACCCTCCAGTAGCAACTACTAAAATGAATGATTTATTATATTTTAATTAAAATCCAAAGACTTGTTAAAAAAGTACAAAAACTAAACCAAACAAATTGTAGTCCTATTAAGTTCTGTAGGGTTGTTGAGATTCCATCCATTACACCAACTTAAGGGTGTTAAGGTTTGATTCAACAATGATTGGATTCATTTGATTTGTGGTTGATGATCAGATTCATAGTCAATCTTGGTTCATTTGGAATGACCGGATTCGCTGATCTAAAATTGAGGCAGGACATCTTTAGCCAAAAATTCAACCAGTGTGACTCAGAGATAAATACCTGGGTACCACTGAAGAGCACTGAACATAAATTGATTAATTGTTACTGTCACAATTGGGCAGACAGCTGGTTCCACGTGCAGCAGGTTCATCAGTTCACACAGGAACTAAGCACGGATAAAAGCCCACAAAACTAGATCAGGGTCAGACAGGCAGAGGTCAATAAGGAGCATGAAGACATCCAAGAAGAGAGTAGAGTAGGCGAGGGTCAGGGCAGGCAGCAAGTAAACAGATGAAGCGGGGTCAGAAGCAGAATGAACCGCTCGGTAATGCAGGCAAGGTGGCACAAAACAATACTTCGCAATACTTCACTTTTTATGATTTTGTTGCTTTGTAATACACAATAGATACATCAAAACCATGACCCAAAGGGCTGATGTTTGAACCTCCTTGCTGGGAAAGTGAATTGTATCGAAAATAGAGACCCACAAAAAAGTGCATGTTTTTAATTTGTCTGAGTATCAGAACGTTTTCATATTAAAATAGATTTAGAACAGGTTTATATTTATATCAGCGTCACTGTAGGTTAACATCCAAATCTAAACTTTGTTCAACTTCTGCTGTTTTTTTGAACCTTCAAATATATTTTATAGTTTGATTTAATGATGCAAAAAAATAATTTTTGGATCTCCTTGAAGCCTTTTGTATGACAAAAGGTGACATCCAAATAAAGCTCCCACTGACCACGAACTGACTGGTCCTCCTAATTGAAAGAATTCTCCAACTCTGGTGTTTTGGCACAAAAGTCTTCAAGATTTCTGCCCTGGGGAGGTTAGCTCCTCATAATGTTTATTAAGGCGGGAATGGTACGAAGAAATTTCAGCAATGTAAGAATTGAAATCCACAACTCAAATGAAGAAAAGCCATATCTGTCAAATTTAATTGAATCTTAACGAAAACTCCAGTTGAAGCTAAGAAGAATCATGTCTCCTTTCTCCACTTCATCTGAAATGGTTTATATCTGCAGAGATGCACAGAGGTTGTTGAACGTCTCTGTGGTCGCTGGTAACAAACTCCAAACCCTGCGTGTCATACAATGGTCCTGATTATAGCAGACCTTTTCACTGACAAACATCTTCACGTTTGTTAGTTGACTCAAAGGCACAAGCACCCCTGTGTGATGAGCTTGACACTCCAGTGCAGAGGGATTACAGGGTTTGTCAACGTCCACATCGGTGAATATTTGCCCATTATTCAAAGCATTTCTCCTGTCTGCACTGCAATCAGGCTGCTGATTGCAGAACAAAAGATGTGTGTGATGCTGACACAATCAGACACTTCCCTTTCTTGACTTCAAAGTAAAATCAGACATGAGGTAACAATCACTGTATTCATGCCAATAATGAGGCCAAATTAGCCTGAGGGTTCACAGGTACTTTGGTCCCATCAGACCTGCGACCACACAGCCAAATGTCCTGTTTCTGCACAAGCCTGTAAAATTATGTTTCACAGGAGAGGGTCACTCCAGTGATAGGGCCACAAAGGGTTCCAAAGACAGGAACATGCTCTTCTGAACTGTGATCACTGACGGGTATTAGAATATAAAAATATATGTTTCTCACAATGACAGAAAAACAAGCTCACGAGCATCACAGTGGGATCGTTTTGTGACATTCCAGACCTCACATTCACAAATTGCATCTATTAATTGCTGCACAGCTTTCCAAAGATTTAATATTTGAGCCAAGTTTCTGAGGTGTTTATATAATTGTAGAATGGAGCAAAAACTGTTTAGGGTGTGTCTTTTAGACAAGTAAACAGTTCAAAGAGTTACCATTAGCACCGGTAACAATTATGCTGCGTTCACACCAAACGTGATTCTCATGGTAGAGTGGCCAGTTTAAATGTTAAGTCAAAAGCAAAGGTGAGAATTGAGGCTATCTGAGGTCCTGCGGCGCAATTTGAAGGGGTGGCATGGCAGTCTGGCCGCACCTTGACTCCGCTCTCTACTGCAATTCAAACCAGACGCACATTTTTCCCTCGACAGTCGACTATCACTTCTGCTGGAGCTTTTTTTGTTTGTTTTTGCCATCATGGGTAAATTAATTTTAATTTTTCTGCTAAGAAGAACTGCTCCCTGCCTCTCTTTTGTCGTTTTTTTACACCCAAAATCCAGCCCCACGCCCCACTCCGGAGGCAGCCCACTACAATGATCTCTGTGTGTCTCTCTTTTTTTGTGTGTGTTGTGGTTGTATTCTTATTGTCTGTGCAGATACAAAAACATGATTGCATTTGTCTGATCGCCTTCGCATGATCGCATAGTTTTATTGTGAAATATTTTTTTTATTTGAAAATAAACCGGATTTTCTTTATGTATCTTGATGTTACTTCCTGTCAGAATTGACGTGGATCACAATAGACCACACACCGAAACGATCCGCTGCATGGAGCGAGCCTTCCATGGAGGACCGCGGCGTTCTGGGTGTGGTGTGAACCACACCACAGGTTAACAAGGGCGCTGAATGGAAACGGACTCCGTTCCGCGCTGCTTTGTGGGGCTTCCATCTCCAGGGTTAACCAGGCGAAACACTTCACTGCAGGAAAAAGGCATTCTGAAGATCTTTCTTCCTGTCAGGTATTAGACTCTACAATGCCTTGTAGACACTGGACAATAATTACAGTTAAAAATAATTTGTGTATTTTTAGTGTTTATTATCTATCTGTTGTTTTCAATACAGCTATGGTAACAAGGTAATTTCTCCTTTGTGAGGTCAATACAGTTCTACCCCATTATATTCCATTCTATAAATGTGCCTGTTTTATTAACGACTAGAATAAATGGAGGGAAAGAAGGAAGATGTGTGCAAAGGATCAGAAACAAGCTGCTGCTTTTAAAGAGACAGCAAGGCAGACAAAGCGTCATCATATTTAGATTTGTTGGTGTCGTTTCTATCCACTGATGGCATTAGGAAGGTAAAGAAAATCTGCATGAGCAAGCTGTAATTTAGTTTTGAACAATGCCGTGGCATGTGGCACACTCTGCGAGCATGCACTCTGCAGAGGCGGCCTCGCTTGTGACCTCTGCTCCCTTGTTTTGATGCTGCTGTTGTTTTGGAGGAGCAGAGGACTCCCCGTGGACTCCTCTATCTCTGCCTACAAGCATTTCTTCCGAGCTGCCTCCAAATCTAGCAACAGCTTGTAGGTAATTGATCAGGCAAGTGAACTGTAAAATATTCATTTTCTACTTCAACAGGCAGATAAATCTCTGGGGAGGGTTTGGGGATGACACTGCTGGAAATATTGCTTATGCACCACGAGGTAGGAGCTTCAGCAGCATGATGGCGGGGGGCAGATAAGACGGGGAGCATCAGCGAGTTCGGGTGTCGCTGCCAGTGATGGCCAGTCAAGCAATTCCCTGCTTGGCTTCAGCCCAGGAGCCAAATCCCCCACTTCAGCCCTGGATTTCACGCTGCAGAGCCGCGTCCGCTCGGCCTGAATCCTGTCCCGCTCTGCCTGACCTGTCCCTGTGTTTTTCGGCTTTAAAGAAACACGTGACTCCTCGCTGCTGTAACCGAAAACAGCAGCTTTCATCTGTTCATGGGTGAACGCATCAGTGAGGCAGGGAGGGGCAGACTTAAGCCACGAAAAGGTCAAACTTAGAGGAGACAGCATAAACTTTGATTTTCAATAGTTTTCAATGTCAGCCCGAGAGGTGTCCTCATCCTTGGAGGTCAAGGCTCAGATGGAGGTCGGGGCTCTTCAAATCCTTGGAGCAGGTGCATCTAACATTGCTCCTGATTTATTTTTCACTCCGAGAAGCCTGTTTACCAGTTAAATCCATCCATCATTGCATCTGCAGCCATGGTGACCTTCAGCTTCTTCACACAAAAGAGAATGTCTGTTTAAACTCGCTTCATTAGCATTAGCACAAATGAGCTTAGATCCTGATAAATTTAAAATAAACATCTTTTACAGTTAGGATTTAAACTTTGAGAAATACAGTTGTGATTTCTTTAATTTTCTTTATTTTTTTATTTTTCTTTTGCTGTTTGACAGCTGGAAATTTTGACGATTGAATCTATTTTCTTGTCATCCTTTTGTCAAATTCAGCATTTCACTAAAAAAAACATTTTTTTACAGAACATTTTTAAAGAAATTAGGTAGGTACTTTATGTTGTGTCTTAAATTGATATTAACCATCATCTCTTTGTTGGAACTTTTTCAGGTTGTTGGACAAAAGTCTGAGTGTGATCTTGTTACTTTTGCGATGTTGCCCTAAGGTTCAAATCACCCACAAATCACACGCTGCAAAAAACACATTAACAATCATGCAACAATTATAAAAACAACAACAAAAATAAAATTACATTTTGAAGTCAAAACAAAATTCCAGAAATCCAAACACAATCCCAAAAAAAAAAAATGAAAGGAAATAAAAATCAAACGTCTCACAATAGAAATCAAAATGAACTGTTAGAAAACAAAACACAATGAGAAAAGATTGGTACTGCAGGGCATCGCTGATTGGATGATGATGTTTGAGTTTTAGATATTTGAGTTTTTCAAATATTCAATCTTCAAATACCAGTTTCTACTCTCAGACCGGAAGGTTTTGAGTTCAAATCCAGGTAGAGTTAAACCAAAGACTGTAAAAATGCAACCTAGTGCTTCCATGCTTGACAGTTAGCATTGAGGGGTTGAAACGTGGCTTAATTGGATTATGACATTTGAGTTCTTTCAAATTGTGTCTCTATGCTTATAAACATTTTATGATTAGTACAGAGCCTATCCAGTATCGTTTCATGAACTTTTGGCTGAAATGATGGACGAATGTCATCATCCAATCACCATGTCCCAGAGTTACGTCTATTTTCTGTTTTTCTCAAAAAAAAAAAAAAAAAAAAAAAAAAAAAAACAGGAAATTTCAGAAAACAAAAACAGTTTCCAGAAATCAAAATGAAATGTTGAAAAATGAAACAAAAGAAGGAACTGGAGAAGGTAGGTACTTTAGGACGTTGCTGATTGGATGATGACGTTTTTCCAATCATTTCAGCTGGAAGTTGTTTGACATGAAGCGGTTGGGATATGATTCGTACTAATCTTAAAACTTTTACAAAAATTAAGGCATTGAAGAGGCATTTGAAAAAACTCAAACATCATCATCTCATCAGCGATGTCCAATAGTATCTTCCTTTTCCGGTTTCTCATTGTGTTTTGTTTTTTTCACATTTCTTTTAGAATTCTGAAAATAACTATTGTTTTCCAAAATGTTTTCTTTTTTGTATCATTTTTTATGCTGTTTTGATTTCTAAAATGTAATATGTTTTTATATAAATCGTTAACCTTAAATTGTCACATTTTTAAATTAAAGTAAAGGTGAGGTTCTGTGGAGTGAATGGCCTTTCTCCCTGGTTCTGTGGACCTGTCCGGTTCTGTGCAGACCTGAATTTACTTGTGCATGCTCCTCCTGCTGTGAATAAGGTCTACAGAACCAGTTTTTTGTTTGAAAAGGAGAATGTGTGGACCTGGAGGAGCCATGTGTTTGTGCATACCTGGAAATTAAAGTAAAACGTGGAATAATTAATATTCAATATCACGCAGTTTTAGAACCGAGTTAATTGAATACCTTATCATTATTATGCAGATGCTTCGTAACGGGAAGAACGAGTCCCCTGCAGATAAAGCTCAGTTTCAGGTCCGACCTTTCTCTCCAGCTGCTTCCACTAAAAGCTCCACAGTTCTGCTGACTTTTGGAAAATAAAACTTCTCCAAATCAACAAAAGCACTTTGTAAATATCTCATTCCGACTCCAGCCCCCACCTTCCTGCACACACAAACAACAACTTAAAGATGTTGGTAAGCTTCCAGAGAGCTGATTAAGCGTGGGATCATGGGATTAGGTCCGAGCTCCTCTGTTCAATATTATAAAATATAATCTTGTCATTGTTTACTGCTGTGCAGTCCAAGCAGCAAACTTGATTTGACGAGCTCAACAGTGATCATCTGCAGTGGATTACACACAGACACGGGCAGCATTAAACTTCAGGGAGCAAATGCTGCGTGCACATCAAAGCACTTCCTCCTCCTCTTCATCACAACTCTGTTCTGGGAGATTACAGGCGGGAGGATTATTTCCTCTATTTATTAACCTCTTCTGGAGAGAGACTGGACCAACAGGTTTCAGATCCTGCCTAAAGGAGCATTTGAAAAGATGACTTTTTGCCTTCACATGAAAAGTTCATGCTCACGTGATTGTATGTGACTGAAACATGGCATTTGTTGTACAGGTGGTCTCAGGGGACAAAAACAGAAAGGGAAACGTGGAAACTCTGCATCAAAAGAACAATTTGACCTCCTTTCTTCTCCATCCATCTTTTTTCTACTTGTCTTTGAATAAAAATGTTTGGTGAAGAACTAAATACAATTGTGATGTAAATATTTAATCTAAATATCGTTTGTATTTTTTATGATAATGTTAGTAATATATTTTGAAAAGGCAGTTGTGGTTCATCAAGTTTTTTATGGGTTATAAAAATGACCCTTTTCCATCCATTTTTAAGGTAAAATTGATAAATCCTTATTGATACTTAACTTTTCTTTACATAAAGAAATGTGCAAGACAAATGATTAAGTTCAAGTTTCTTAAATTTAATTGAAGTTACTGTTGTCCCGTTTAAGATTTGACAGTTTTAAGGGCCAAAAAAAATAAAAATGAAGCATTAAGCTGCATTTACACTGAACGCATGTCGTGTATCAAAGGTTGTTGAGTTTCAATGTTGAGTTGATGTACAGACGCGGTTTGAGGACCTGCAGCACGATTTAAGCGTCCGGTGCGGCATGTCGGTCTGGCAGCAGCACAGTTCAAACTCAAAACTTCAAAACCCCCAGTTTTCTTGGGCATTCACCCCTTTGGCGGGGGTGGGTGAACCCTGCCTTGCCTTCTCCTGGACCTCCTGAGATCCACGACCAAATGTGGAGGCGGGCCGGATCCAGCCGCAGGCCGTAGTTTCAGGACCCCTGCTTTAGTGGTGGGACCCCGTGTTGGCCCCCCCTGGTGAGGTGTGGGGCTGTTCTTCGAGCTGGGCTGAAGCCTTCACTCTCGGTGGTCTCTGGCTTTGGGGGCCCCTGTGGCGGTCCTGCTAGCCCCGGTCTGGGTGGCTGACGGGATTGCCCGGTGGGTGAATATCATCTATGTGTGAATGGGACTGTGACTGTAAAAGCGCTTTGGGTCATTAAGGAAGGTAGAAAAGCGCTATACCAGTATACGCCATTTACCTACAAGTAGTTGAACGTGGAACAAAACAAGGTGGCCAAAGATTGTCTTTGTCCACCCCAGCATGCCTTTGACCTTGATAAACCGAGCTGCTTACAGCAAATTCAAGTGCATCAAAGTTTTCTGTGTTCATTACGGCAGGTCCACATCAGATGAGGGTATCACTACAGACATGCACAGTTTAACATCTACCTCTAAGGCCACGCACGAAAATGGGCCCAATACCACAGCGCCGCCGAGGTTATGCAGACTGAATAAATAACTTAACTTCTGAAATGTGGCCCACCTTTTATTTCCCTCCGCCCTTCAACTCCACATAAGTGTGCTGTACTCAATTTCCAGCTTCAGTGAGAATGAAGAAAGATAGGGGGAGAAAATTGGAAGTTTGGTTTAAAATGCAGACAGCCCTGGTGTTCTGCTTGACGGCCTGTTAAATCTCCCCACAACACACTCTGCATGGCAGAATAGGAGCTTTTAATAGAATTTCCCTCACCAAAGAGGTTAATTAGCCCCCACCCGCCACTGCTACCTGCATCCTTAGAACCTAACTACCCCACCTCTATCAACAGAATCTCCCCAAGAGAGGATGGGGTGCCTAAAACAAAATAAAGCCTCATAAATTACCTTATAGGCTTATTGATTGTAGAAACCCTTGTCTCGTTTCACTTTTTTTGTGTTTAATTCAGTACACATGCCACAATAAAGACAGACCCTTGGCTTTTGGCCATAATTACAGCTTAAAGGAAAAAGGAGACAAAAATAGTGGCATCCCTGAACTGAACGTCAAGGTAACTGCTAACACTGAGTAAAAGAGAATCCATCTGCAGTAAATTACAGTTAGACACAGTCTACAATGGCTGCTCTGGCATCATTGGCATTTGTAAGACCAACTCTGAGGAAAATGGTGTTTGTGGTATTATTGGTTAACATGTTTTGGCATTTTTCTGACATATATTAGAAAACTGAAGCTTAATATTACATTTTTTAGTATTTTTGGTTCAAATTGTTGCAGATCAAGAGTAAACAAACAAAAAAAAACATTTGAAAAAGATTGTATTTGTGATGTAGACTCACTGGGCGAATCACAACCTCACTGATGCACTCCGTTCTTGTAGATGACCTGATCTATGTACGTCTTAGTTTTTTGGGATCTGACTCAGATCTGTATGGCTGGACAGCTCAAATATTGTTAGCAATTTCTGTTGCACCGGTAATGTTTGGTTGTGGGT
Organism: Oryzias melastigma; assembly: GCF_002922805.2. Taxonomy (NCBI): domain Eukaryota; kingdom Metazoa; phylum Chordata; class Actinopteri; order Beloniformes; family Adrianichthyidae; genus Oryzias; species Oryzias melastigma. The sequence goes on along the minus strand of NC_050524.1, from coordinate 29,163,934 downwards.
GTGAGCTAGCTAGAGCTAGCTAGAAAGCATGTAAACAGATGAGTGATGGGAAGTGCCAACAGTTCCACCCACAACTCATAGGTGAATTTCTGATTAACTACTGCCGCTTTCATAGAAAAGGACACAACTGTTTGGATTTGGGTTAAAAATGGCATAATCATTGGAAACGCTTTTACAATAGATCAAAAAATGATAAGAGTGTGACTTTAAACCTTAAATGTATTTTTGGCACTGTACCACATTGCAGACAACAACAACTGAGCGCTTGCTCTTTCAAGCTGAACCAGCCCCTCTGGTGTTAACAGCCTTTTAGCACTGGGATTCACAGTTTCCTTTAGAACTGGGAGGATAAAAGACGGTTTCCACTGAGGTTTAGCTAAATATTTGACAGGGACTGCTAGTAAACATATTACAAAAGAATGCTTTACAGCAAACTTAGGATTCAAGTCGCACACTAAATTAAAACACCTTTACAGGTCGTCATGGAGAACACAAGCAACAGGGCTGGATGGTAGGTGTGGGCATATTGCTATGCAGGCTACTGGAATCAATGGAATCAATAACCAAAAAGTTGCTTTTACTTTTTGTTACACCATCAAACAATCAGTTATATTGCTAGAGATCGCACGCTGGCCTGTTATCATTGTCCATATCAAGGTCATCCTACATAAAACAAACGAGATCTGTGTTCCTGCCAGAAAGTGTGGAAATAGTGCTAAGTCCAAAACTACCATTGACTTTGAGTGGCTAAAAGATCTGCCTAAGCGCTCATTATTGAGAGTACATAAACTCACTCAGATCTTCCTAACATGTTTTCTAGAAGTTCAGCTTTATTAGCTGAAAGTTATACTGTAATTTACCTGAGAAAAGTCACATTCTTGTTTTTCCCGCTCTGTTTGTCCAGTTGTAACACAACAGTAAATCTATACCATTCCAATATGGTGCCCATTTGCATGTGCAACAAACTAGCATAGCACCTGTTGCCTATAGATAACTCATTGCCATCAAGACTAATAATATTATATACAAATAATAGTTTCTGTTAATAAATGTATTGCCTGTCTTTTTTTTTCTTTGACAGTGCCAAATTTGTTTTATATTGCTTCCCAGATTTAGTAACTATCCCACAAACACAACACATTCAACCCAGTTTAACCTTTTCGTTCCTGAAAAAAATTCAGTTTTCAGATCTCATTATCACAATACAACTGACAAAAAAAGAAGAAAAAATAAAGGAAACATGCTAGGTAGGCAGTTCTGGCCTTTTATACCAAACCCCTTTATCTTAACCGTAACTTAGACAAGTACAGAAAAGCAAAGGTAACGCCCCCCACTCTGATGTGGGCGGGGACTTCAGGGTTTGTAGTAATTTTTCACACACTAACATTAGCTGTTATAATACCTAAGAGACCACATAGCCAATATTCACTTACTTGGTCATAGTTTTTGTTAAAACGGAGATGTGAATGACACGCTGCTTACCTCCAGCCACACACAAACCATCATCGCTCTCCCCCCTCAGGATGGTTGGCTGGGGGACACCGTCATCCATCACTGAGATAAAATAAATGAACAGATGTATTCACAGCTCTGCAATTTAAACATGAAGGCAATTGATGCCAACTTCAGATTTAAGTTGACACAAATTGATTTATGGCCTGTTTTAACTGAACGTGAGCTAATTGCTATTTTCTGTTGTGGCGACTTCATGGCGGATTTAAGTTGTTCAGTAAATTTAGTGACCTTACAACATAGATTGTTGGTCAAGTTTATAGCTTGCAAGTAAATTGTAAAATTATGCTATTTTACATGTTTTTTGTCTTTGTTTTCTATTTAAATGACTGTAGAAGAGGACAAACCTGTTTGCTGTGGAGGACATGGCAGAGGAAGCAAGAAAACAAGCAGCTTTCAGAAGCACTACCGAGAGGATTTAGACTTAGATAAGTCAGTATCTGTCTTCAGCATGTGACTTGTTGGTGGGACATGAAAGACTCTCGGTTGTTTCATTTAGTATCAAGGTAACTTTAGGTGCAAGCACCATTCATGCCCTCGGAGCTGGGGACGTTATCAGTCAGGAGGGGGCTTGTCTTTACCCTGAAAGTACAGACATGCAAATTTGTCCAAAGAACCCTTCGATATCTGCTGTGGCTGCTCTTCAGGTAAGCTCTGGAGGTGGCTAAAATTGTGGTAGAGTCATATCAGAAACAGGACATAAAGAAGTCAATAGAGAAGGGAAAGTTACAAGAATGATTATTGATAGAGGATTGTCAGACATGATCTGTGATTAGATTTGCTGTTAAAATATCATAACAACCCTTTTTGGATCAGCTTTTAGTGACTTACAACAATGTGACTTATTATTGAGACCAACAAAAGTCATACTTTATAGAAATTTGGTGATTAAGACAGACACATTTCTTGTTGAGAAAAAGGCAAAAGGAAAAGAGTGGTTTGTCATCCTGTCAGTCAGTTTTCATAGTTTTTATCTTAGATAAAATGACTAAAATCTATAAAAATTCAACATTGTAGAGTTTTCAACCAATGAACAAACATTCCGGATGTTTTTTGGTAGAGTTGTAACAGGTCTTAGACTCACACATACATTTGTAGGCATGATTTAACACAGAGTAGATGCTATAAAGATAGTAAGTAGTGTCGGAAGAGTTCAAGTGACCTAACTGTAGTCACAGACAAACTGTAACTAAAACCATGAAATCAATGTGCTATTGCTCCCGTTTGCCGCCAGACTCCAGTGGACATTTAAGGAACTTCAACACCATACTCCCTGACTGGCTTTGACGTGTGAGCAGAGTCATAGTTGAGGTTTAGGTGTCGTTTTTAGGTTCATGCTTGATGGAACACCAAGATTTTACAAATGTAGAGCTTCATGGAAGTGATGTGAGTCTAAGTGACATTCACACCGCCCAAAGCAACCCGTATTTAAGCGACCACTTTAATAGAAAAGTCTTATATAAACACTCATCTGCTTCAAAATATTTGCGTTCATGAATCACTATTTATATTTTTATGTCCTTTTTCAGGCTCTATATTCAAAAAGTACGTAATTCCGTGCCTGTTCAGAGGTATATCATACCAAGTCATTCATATATCGGAATAAAACTGTGAAAGAAAAAGCCCGGAGCATGATTCATGAGATTTGCACCGCATCGACCTTTCGCACCAAGCTTCCTTCAACTGTGAGTTCACGTGCTAGTAATATCGACTTGGGTAATACATTCTCACTCCCAACTCGTCTCATATTGACGCATGTTTAAGGACCCCTCTGGTTGAAACATTGGCGTTTTGGGATGTTCCCAACTCGTCGGATTTTGACGTGCTGGCTGTTTCCACCAAATCATGGGCCCCCAGTCTCTGGGCCGCAAACTGGAACACGGAGCTCACTGGTACCCCAGTCCGGTTGCGTCCAGTACTGGGCCCGGTTTGCACCCGGCACTGCGTCTGGTATAGGTTCAGGTCCACTACCACGTCTGGTACCGGTTAAGATCTGGTACTGCGTCAGGTGCCAGGTTAGGGTTAAGGTATTAGGTTTGGGTACAGGTACCTGTATCCCAAGGATCGGTCCACATCCGGTGGAGGGTTGCGAACCCTTGATTTTACGAACAGCCAACATGTCATAAAACGATGAGTTAGGGACATCTAAAACGTCAAGAAGTGACGCGAAGGGGTCCTTAACCAAATGTCTATGACGACATAAGTGTTGGGAATGTGATGGGTAGGGACATTCCCGTGTGAACACATATGCTAAATGCACATTCAAGAATTTGTGTTCAGCGCATTCTTGAACACGCATGCTCGTTGTGAATGAAGCATGAATGATCTTGTGCTCACCTGTGACATCTACATAACATGCTTAGTAACAGAAGTTGACTGATTGTTAAAAAGTATGGCAGCATTCTTTCATTTTGTCCAGTATTTGTGTTTTAATGTTTATTTTTTCTTGTTTAAGCTTTTTTTTTTAATAGTTTTGCCTCAAAACCAAAAGAAGTTTCCACAATTATTCTACCTTGGAGTTTAACTTTAACCTCTTAGGATCTGGCGTCCACATGCATGGACATCACATTTTGGGTTCTATTATCACAGTAATTAATTCTGCTGAAATCGTTCCCTGTGACTGTGTATTTAGAGGGTTTAGCTTGAATATCATCTCGGATCTTAAGAATTTAAGCAATAGGCTACATGACCTCTATTGTACTACTGTACAACTTAAGAAGACACAAGGTTCTCAGTTTTCTTCGATTGTTCACCTGCTAGAAAGGACAAACAATAATCAAGAAAGCCAAAAAGCACTCAGGGACCATGAAAATTGTTTCCTTCTTTTGCAGCTGTGAGGAACATGTCCATATCTCAGAAAAAGGAAAGAAATCATCTTCCCTGAAGAGTCTGTTCCTGATAAAATAATGTTTAGAGTCACATGTCTTTCAAAAGCCTTTGAAGTCATTTATTACTCCACTTTTTTCCACTTTCTTGTTCCACTGATGGAGCATTTGTGGTGACGGCTTGCCAGAACATGACTGAACATGAGGTTTGAACACAAAGCAGAAGAAAAAGAGGCAAGAAACAGGAAAAGTACAGCAACAAACACACAGGCAGATCCTTAAGCATAAGGACAAACAACAGAACATGCAACACAGGGAGATGTTCAATGCTCTCGTGCACAGAAACCAGTGTGTGTGCATGTATGTGTGCAGGTGCATGCGTGGTGAAGTAAAACTCCTCAGACGGGGAGCATCTGCTGTCCTGCCTTGTATCTGTGCCCTCCCTACAGAGGATGTGAAAGTGCACGAATGTCTGAATCCATCCCGTCACTGTTCTCACTGATTGCTTCCTACATTTCATTATGCTAAACGCGGCTCTTTATGCGTGCAGCGTGGAGACCGTGACTGGGGGTTGAGGGGTGGGCAGCCAGCAGGAGCGTGGCGGGAGCGGGCGAGCACGGCTGCCATGACAGGCATTTAAAGCCGCTGACAGGTGAAGCGGCAGACATCCACTGGCGTCTGTTTCCTGTTCCAGCGTTTCGTTGATGAAAATCCCAGGATTATTCGTTTGAAAAACATACTTATCAGAAAGACTAAATTTAGTTCTACACACATAAACAACATCTGGGTTTAGCATTCCTGTTGGTAATGATTGCGCCAACATTATACCAAAACTTTTTAAAAATCTAATGTTTTTTCTCATAGACATACTCATATCACACAATCTTGTTCTAACCGATTGCATGGAAACTTACCATTTGATCATTGATCAACAGATTTTTTTTATGTTATTTTATCTACGTGCCGTTTTTCCGTCATTGCTGCAGGCTCCATCCAACATATTTGTCTTAAAACAGATGTTCCAGTATTTTTTTTGCACATCTTCCTGTCCTCTCTTCAAACAGTCACAGCAGATTGTCTGATTTTACACGAGGTTTCCTCATATCTTTCTATTTAGACAGAGTTTTCGTCTTCATTGTCACCTTCTGCTTGCTCAGTACGGGTATTACACCAAAAACATGTCTCTATTCTATTGCTCACCATTTATTATACAAAATAATTTGGCCTTTTTTTTATTATCTGAACAGAAATCAGTTATAACAATCGTATTTAATAGGATTGACAATGATTTTATTACACTGTTGTGTTTTGCTTTTAGACAGCCTCAGTTGGAAGCTGGGACTTTATTAATAAACTGAATTGAATGTGAGACACTTTAGAAATATGTTAGTTAAAATCAGCTTGATATTTGACAAAAATCTTAAACTCCAACTTAAAAACCTTCTTTAGAAAAGAAAAAAAAAACACAAGACCTGATGTGTTTTCTACTGTTCTAATTTACCATGAGCTTATTTATGTGTCTATAAGAAGGGAAACAAGTTATTTTTCTACCTTCTTCTAGAAGCCATTTTTACATGGTGGACAATATATTCATTTAAAACAAAGAGACTAAGTCTGTTTGTTTTGAAGACCTTATAAGGTAATTTAACCTCAAACTACACAAGCATGCATGAGTAAGACTCACCTCTGGCTTCTATTCCTGCATTAAGGCGAAGAGGATGGAAAGTGTCAGGTAGCCGCTCTCCATCACACTGCATGTATGCTGTTTGATCCACGTGTTGCAAAAGGGAAACGCTGGATTACATTTCACTTCTTTGAGTTCTTCAAAGTCTGCTGCAGGTGAGAGGGGAAGGCACAAACCCATCAAGGAGACCCACAGCCTCACGCTCAGTCTTTTGATATTTTACATCTTGGTTCGAGTTGGTACTAAAATAATTGAACATCTGGGTTCTAGTTTAGTTAATGTTATTGACATTTCTGTTTGTAATGGGAACTCAGGTAGTATTAAAAATGAAAGCTGTGATGTGGAAATTGTTTTTTAACTTTAAGTTGCAGTAAATGTTAGATTTTAGTGCTTTTATTTTGAAAATAAATAAGGGAGAAGTGATCACTTTAAAATCATTGAAATACTCTAAATCAGGGGTCTCAAACCCAATCACACAAGGCGCCAAAATCGGAAGGGGTGAAAACACAGAGAGACATCAGCACATAAATGCTCAGCCTATATTCAATAAGACAATACGATTCACAATGAGAAGGGTGGACAGCAGGTTTTAATACAGCTTGGTGATTAACATGAATGAGGAACAGCTGGTGAAGGCAAGAGCAGCAGCAGATGCATGATGGGAAATAGAGTAAGTACGTGAGCAGATGCAGTCAGTACTCTGGAGAGGGTTCCCTCTGGTGGTCGGAGGAGGACATGACTGCTTGAGCCCTGACAGACACGTGTGCTTTGGTACAGAGCATTTAAGTATTATATAGGGTACCACAAAATATTTATTTCTGGTCTCTTTTCAAAGCTTTTTCTCAAAACATTGAGTTAAACAGGATTCTGAATAAGTCCTGATTTGATTTAACCTACAGTGCAAACATAGGTTGTACTAAAACTGGAAAAGTCCATTGGTCCAGAAAGTCTTTGTGACATATAAAACAGTGTAAAAAGCAATTTGTATCATCTTAAAAGTTATTTTAATTTATATATATCTCTCTATATATAATCTTTATATATACCAATCTAGCATGCCATTCGCTAGTACCCATTGTAGCAACACTCTATTAAAAACAATTATTATCCAGTGATGATTCCTCTCGATTATTTTGCTGTCATGGTTTTTGGAGCTTATTACAAAACATTGCATCCCCTTTTGCAATTCTGACATACCTTTTCACAACTTCTCAGGTCTTTACTCAGAAAGACTCAATGCATAGTAATGCCTCATGTGTCACGTCCTAGGTCACTTGATGGCGGTCCAATGGTCGCAATCTTACACATCATCAAGTTGCAAGCCCCGAACCGATCTTGAAGGCCGAACACATATGGTACCTACACCGGTCCAAGCATGGACCCTATTCAGACTGAGAAAAGTAAACCAGAGCTCAGTCTGATTGGAAATGAACCGAGACCACCTCAAAAGACGGGTAAGAGTGCGGTTCCTGGATCCAGATCAGGGTCCCCTTGGTTGTATTCAGACTAAAATTTATTCCGGATTATTTGGGGAACAAACTGGTTCACTTTAGGTGTTTCCGGTCTGAATACTCACTTAAACTTTTATCTCAATAAATTAAACTGATTAGTGTGGATACAGCTTTTTTTGAGACTTCTTGAAAATACTCAAACTTATATATAAAAAAAAACCTACCTCAAAAAGCAAGTTAGATTGAACATAGTCACTGTTAAATTAAAACCAGGTTATAAAAAAGGTTTCCAAATTAGTCACAAGAACTAACAATCAAGAAGCACCAGAAACTGACATATACCAACATAAAAACAACAGAACCAACATGTTAAAAACACACTGAAAGATTTGACAGGCTTTTTTTTTCATATGATCCATATTTTTGCCCACTGATAATTTGAACATGGTGCTGTGGTTTCACGTGTATCTTAATATTCTTTCATGTTCATAAGAGCAAGACTCCAGATATATTGTTTATAAGCCCTCATCAACATGTACCGCACAATATTAGGTTTTTCTTAACCAAGCTTTTCGGAAATGATAATGCTACAATGCTAAAGAAATGGAAGTAGTCTAAAAAAATAGAAAACTGCAATGAAAGGTTAAAACAAATGACTTCTTCAAGGAAAGTAAATAAACATTTATCAGCACGCCTCATGTTGAAATGCGGAGGTGAGGGTTTGTTTTTCTCTGCTTCTCACTGTCAGGTCAGCAATAAAAAGATTCAACGCGCAGACTGTCTTATCTCCCTGTATCCAATTTTCATGTTCACTGACTGCCATGAGCAGCTTCATTCCAGGATGAATTACGTCTTTTCTATCAGCTTTTGATAAACAAATGGACCACTGCATCACACGGTTGAAAAGGTGAAACGTTCGGCGTTCAGCAGGAAGAAACCGCAGGTTTGAAGCACTCACTTCAGAGGAAGATTTCGCTTTAAAAACAGCTCACGATATCACAAACCATTCTCACGCAGAAAGGGAACCAAACCGGCTATCGCATTAAACAGGTTTTGTTTTTCACTAAATTCCACTCTAACATGGTTTGACATCAAATAGTCCCAGGAAAGAGTCAACATTCAATAAGGACTTTCACTGGTACAATGAAGAAACTGGAGGAAAAGAGGAGAAAAAATAAGGTTTACTCTTCTTCTTTACTTCAATTTGCATTATAAATGAGCAAAAACCAAAGTATTAACACAGGATATCACAGTTAATGGAGTGCAACCGGGGACTGTTGGGTTTGTTCTTGCTCTTGACACAAGGAACATGGATGAAAAGAGTGAAATTCAGGTTTCAAACCTTAAAATCTCCCTCCGATGAAAATCATGTTTTTTAAAGTTTTTAACATGCATGTGTAGCATTTTTCTTATGAAAGAGAACAAATGTGATTAGAAATCATTTTGATTTCGCATGTCTGAGTATTTCTCCTTTAAATAGCCAATAGTCAATAGTCTTCAGAAGACTTACTAGAACGTCTGCTGGAGCTGTGGGCAGTAATTACAAACACAAGATTGCTGGTACCAAAGGTTTTTATGATGAAGACAAAAACAAACAGAAAATTGTTACAAAGAAAAAAAGAAGGGCTCATTCAGTTCACTGAGTCAGTTTTGGAGTCCAGCAGACGATATGATTTGTGGTCCACAGGGTGTTGGAATTGTGCAAGAGTTACTTTGTATCTGATAAATGCAAATGCAGGGTTGCTCAGGGTTGTTGAGTGTGCAGGGCCTCGCCCCGAAACTCGCCATCGCTTTATGTTCTTCTCCAAACCGAAAACAAAAGCTTTAGGTGATGCTAACGCTAGCCTGCTAGCATTATCGTCACCTGGTAACTCACCAGTTCCTAGTAAGATCGGTGAGATCAGACCAACAAAAATCATCCACGACTTACCTTTCAGCTCTAACAGATTCTACAAAAATTATCGATGCATCAACGATAAAAGACAAAACAGAAAGTACATTCAAATTACGCATGTTCTACCTGGCTTTAGGCTCTGGCATCCAGCCACTTGGGTATTTCTGTTGGATGCCGGGCCAGCCCATTTATAGAAAGTCACATGGTCCAGCGCACCATGTGATTGGGCCCCGTGACCAAAGCAATCAGATGGAGGAACGCTGACGTGTGTTACACCTAGCTCAGGTGCTGGAGAAGAGAAGATGATATCTTCACATTGACTGCAGTCAAATGAGCCGTCACTGGATTTTTTGTGTGAGTTTCATCCAATACTTACGGTAGCAGGACTGAGAACGCTGGAAAATCTCCACCAGACTCCACGGAGCTTCTTGATGTGACCACGGAAATGTGAACGGCGGCTCATTTGACTGCAGTTGGAAAGGATTGTAAATCAATGAAAGAGCATTTTGATGTTAGCTTTCATTATTTTATCAAGAACTCTGAGAAACCAATGATTGAATGTATTGATCCCAGCAACGTCAATAAACATTGGAGAATTAGCTAAAAGAGTCTTTGGTGAACTGGAAGGAGAAAGAATCAGGATTTTGGAGGAAGTTCTGTCTATAAAGATCTTCACTTCCTCGTCTGATCTGACATCCATCTTAAAATAATACGGCTGGATTACCGATACTGCTTGACATTTTTAGGTACCAGCGGGGAAGATTTACGCTAGCAAGACACAAGGTGCTCACACACCGCTCACTCAGCGAGCATTCAAGCGGCCACTTTCAATGAAAAGTCTATGCAAACGTGGGTAGAGCAGAATTTCGGACTTCTATGCTGGTTTGCATAAACTTTTCATTGAAAGTGGCCACTTGAATGTGCGCTGACGCAGCCGGTGTGTGAAAACCTACAGAGCTATCATAGTCAGACAGGGGAGGATTGGGGCGGAGCTGCTCAACTCAGCTCCAAAAGCCACGCCCCCTCAGAGGAGATCTTGCAAACAGAAGGCTTCAGATCAGCATGAAAAATGGCTTTTTAAGACATTTAAGTTGTGGGATTTTGGTTAAAAACTTCACAATCATAATTAAAACACTACTGGGAATGTTTTTTCTTTTTTTTTATTAAAATAATTGTCATAGCGGGACTTTAACCCTTTTACACTGGAACTTTAGGTTGAGTGTTGACATTCTTTTGACTATTTTACCTCTTCAACTCTTTATGCAATTACTGTCATTCCAGCAGATTCTGATGTGGAGAAAAGAAGTTATTGAGATGTGTTTCCCTTTCCTAAAATGTCTCTCTAGAGTTTTATTTCACTCGGAGAAGAATCAAGATGTCAAATTAACTATTTATTTGGAGCTTGAGAAAGCCTAGAGACACATTTTTGTGCACTCCTGCCAAATGGTCTGATTCAACCCCCTTTGGTCTCTGTGTCTTGCAGGTCCAGTTGTCAGTTATTACTTTTAAGACTTTAATCTGCTTTTTGTATCACGATTTTCCTGGGAGAGAAACCTTGTGATTAGAGAGGTGTAAATAAAAAGGGAAAAGTGGGGGTTTGTCCGGGATGAACCCCATAAAAGCTTGCAGAGATCATCCGGACTGCAGGCAGAGATGAGAGTGCTGAACTTTACAACCTCACAGCTGTTTATTTCCTATAAATGTCTAAACTGACATTGGGGATTTGAATCTTTTATGTCCTTCGGTTAACCTCTAATCTCAGTCTGAGACGTCTTAACTGGATACTCAATAAAATATGATTCATTCACAGAGCTGCATTTGCTGTGTGGGTTTTACTTTGAGTGAACCTACGACTGTTTTCGTCAACTGTTTCGCCCTCCACTCACAAACTCAAGCAGCGTCACATTTTGGGAAATCTCTTTTTGCCGCCAAGGACAAAGGAGACCGGCTTTCTGGAACTGCAGAGGGCTCAATTGTAGGACTCAGTAAGCTGGAACTGCGTGTAATTCAATGCCATTACAGAGAAAAAGCCGGTTGGCGTGCCGAGGCACCGCTCAAAATGTCAATCTGCGTGAGCTAAAGACTTACGTTGGTCAACCAAACGGTGCTTGAAGAGAACAGCACCTGTTCCATGACCTTCTCGAGGTTAATGCAACGATCAGGAGAAAATATAAAAGTTAAATGACATTTTTTTTAACTATGTGGTAAACAAGAAATAAAAAGATATGGCAGATACAGAAATAGACTTTTCTATCATACAAAAAAGACCATAAAAATTAAACAAATCTGTCCAGATATTAAAGAAAACATTAAAAAATCAAAAGAAATGTTTGACCTGATTTAACCTCACACCTTATTCCAAAGTCAGCAACTAGTCAATTAATCAAGTCGCTCTGTAGATTAAGGAATATATGAAGTCAAATGGACTGCAAATGTAATCTACATCATACACACTCACTGTGAAGGATTTGATTAAAAAAATGTTACACCCCCACCCACTTACACACATACATGAAAAGCTTTCATTGACATAGTCTTAGAGAAAATCTACCAAACATCACTACCAAAGCTGACTCCCTGATTGGTCAAAGTTTGACTTGGTTAAACTTTAAACGTAGACCCTGAAAGGTGATGTAGAAAATTGTGCAAAATCTTGCATGAATGCAGAAGCTCGAAATGTGCGTTTACGTGTGTACATAGACTGAAAGTGGTCGCTTGAACGCACTTTTCCAAGGGTGGTGTGAACGTAGCTTCAGGGTAAAGCTCGCTGTTTCTCACTATGAATCTGCCAAGAAGAAGTGAAGTAGGATATCAATTCCACAGCAGCACTGTGAGGGCAAAGAAAGATATAAATCTCTGATGACTCCTTTAGGTCAACTTGCATTTTTTGGAGCCACTTCACCTTCCCAACTCAACAGATGTGAGTTGGGAATGGAGTAAAACTACCCTAACTGTAGGGTTTGACTTTGATCACATGACAGTGACTCAAAGTTTCCTCTGGTGCAACAGTGACCACTGCAGGAGATAATTCCTTTCCATTCACACTGATTCTACTTTTATTAACTGCCAGAGAACTGTGATCATTTAATATTCTCTAAGGGATAATTAATGTATTTTTTAATTTTAAACCGCTCATTTGAAGTCCTCTTGTTTGACAAAATGACCTAGCTAGAATTTGTCTTTGTCTGCAGACGTCATCCGGGACAGGAACCCAGAACACAAACAACTGTAATAGATAAAAGGGATTATTACAATGATGGTTCAGTCCCTCTTATCTGCTGTCACTGATCCTCTCCAAAAGGCACCGAGCAGCTGAAAAAACACGAACAATCACAAATGTTGTTAGTCTGTCCGTTGAGCTCGGACAGAATTTCTTAGTGGATTTTTCCAACTGACTATAAAAAGCATCTCGGTGACAGAATGGATGATGTGGACGGATGCAGGACTCTGAAAAGAATCCAGTGCTGAGGAAGACAGATGGAGTCAGCAAACACAACATTTTGACAATCCAGTACACACTGAAACATGCTTAGCGTCCCGCATTGTGTCCGCGCAGACAGAGCAAACTTGGGGCTCAGGCGGCATGCTGTTCCTGTGATTAGCCCTCCATCTGGCAGGGTGGGGGCTCCAAGCAGCCAGAGCATCACAGCCGGCTGCATGGATCTCAGAGCCGGGCTCTTTGTTTGGTGAGACAGTGTGCGCGTGCACGTGCGTGCGTGTGTTCACTGTCCACTGCTGAGCGGCCGCCTGGAGGATCAAACTTCTGGCTGACTTCAGCTTTTGGACAGCTGAATACACTGACTGAGATGTCATGGCACCCGCGGCTGTCATCTGCAGGTTGGCTCTGTTTGTAATGTGTGTCTGCTTAAGCTATTACTCGTTTTTTTTTTTTCTTCTACATATAATTTCCATCACTTTCACTCCATTTTATTCTATTTACAAACGTCATAGACGTTCAGCGACTTACACACCAAAGCACTGATGAAGTTATTCAGGGTAACTTTAGAACCCTCCCTAAGTCCAATCCTATCATCCACCGAACCAAAATGACAGAAAAAAAAACCTCAGCTTTATAAACACAGACACACCATAGAAAAGAATATTGAGATCAGAACCAATATTCCAGTATGTCAGCGGACTGAGGAAACGGCACACACATGCTTTAGTACTTCTTTACACACCATAACTTCAAGCTAGTAAACCAGTGATCAAATGAAAACAGGATAGGCTCTAGCAGCCCTGTGACTCTGAGATCAGGATGTACCGTCTCATTTCTCAGCTTTTGTCAGGAACTGGAAGATTAAGGATCCAACATCCAGACCAGAAATGTAAATGTTTGATAAATAACTTTAAAATGACCAAAACCACAAACTGAGGGAGCAATTATGGGAAAATAGATTCGGCAATAAATTTTGATATTTCATTTGGCAATATTTGTATTGATTTCAAATGTTGACAAGCAAATGCAGTTCAGTGTTGTACTTTTTTTCCACTTAAATCTCTGCAGCACTTTACATCACTTTATATTCTCAATTGTACTTTTAGGATCTTTTTGGTTTTTCTTCCTTATTTTAAACATTTTTTTTTTTGCTGTGAAAACCAGACAATATTGATTGTTTCCTTTAAGAATAAAGATTTCTAGATTTACAAAAGGAAAGCACCATGGGTAAAAGCAATCCATGTACGCAAGTTACAGTGCTTAATGTTGTGATCATTAAATAAAGGGAATTTTACCATTTTATGAACATAACAGTTGCATTAATATTCAGGTAGAGTTGTTTTTCTAAGTCGTACTTTTGAAAGAAAACGGTGAAAAATAGTTCTGGTGCAGTCTTGGGATATATCACGATCCGTATCGTGAGACGCATATTGCGATTCCTTATTTTATTGCCAGACTCTTATCAATACACCCCCCACTGAAGAGCTTTAATGCAACTCAAGAGACCTGTGGATGACTGACAGCCTGAACCGACTGATGGGGGAAACTTGAAAACAGAACAGAATCAAGGGAATACAATCGACAACCAAAAACACACAATCCTCACAGTCATGGGCAACATTTTAGCTAAAACATTTGTATGGCAGGGGGTGACCTAATGAAAGATGGTCAATCTATAATCGCGTTTCTATAAGTCTAAATCCGTCATCAAGTATTGAAAATGTCAGGAAGAGACACATTTAACAGGTTGCTATAAATATTTTAATTTACTTCCTGTTTGCTCTTTGACTGCTTCCTCAATGGAGATTGCTTTCATTACTATGTAGGGGCTATTTTATATTTGCAATAAAAAATTGAGCATTAAAAAAAAAAAGTGCAGAATGTTTTTTTTTTCCTTTTGGAATATGAAAGTGTCTAAAAATATTCTGTAGGTATTAAAAAAAAAGGTTAGCAACGGGACAAATATTTCCAGATCTGCAAAAAAATAAAACAAAAATGCTGTCCACACCTTTCTGTCAAATATTTCAGAATAAAAGCTAATTATTTTAAATGCAATGTTTTGCAGCAGTGACAGATGAGAAAACAACAGCATCAAGGCACAAATGTTGATTTGTTATGATAGAAAGATGAACACAAAAGTGAAAAAACGTGTGATAATTGATGTGACATGTCTTGTATTAAATTATATCATGAGGCTTTGTGTAAAAATGTGCACAGAAGAGTTTTTTTTTATATAAATACAAATGTTTGCATAGTTTGACATGCCCTTAAAACTCAAAATACAGAGCAGGGCGAGTCCCATAAATGTCCTAATTCAAATTGTCAGAGTTAAACAGAAGCAGACGAGGATTTCAGATCTTAGGTGAAGAAAAACAAGTTCCTGAAAACAAAAAATACGAGAAAACTTATTGTTTTAAAGTAGCGCTGGACAAAATATGAGTATCCTGAGGCGTCAGCGGGTAATTGTTTCCCAAACTTGACAGCTACGGAATTATTTCATGTCTAAAATGTGTAATTGCTTGTTAAGCCCTTTCTGAATTCTATAAATGCATTCTTTCTTCCAATCGTTCCTTTCGGCTTTCAGCAGATTCCAGGCGTCAATTGAAAAAAAATAAAATAAAATAAAAGATGCTCTTAAATTCTCTCCTTGAATTTCCATAAACTAATTTGTATGTTTTCGGCTTTAGCGGCGCTCTGTCTTCCTCACGGCCCTAAACTTTCTAGCAGAATCAATTAAAGTGTGGTCAGTGTGTCGCCTGTGGTGTCGCACAGCCAGCTGGAAAACCACACTTTCCACATTATCTCTTACAGCCACTTTGCCTCTAAATAAATTAAAATTAAAATTAGCACCCTGAGCTATGGAACGTGCTTGTGAGAATGTGGGGGAGAGGGTTGTAGTCGCCAATCCACCGACTCATAATACTGCTAGAGTAACATGATTTACAGGCTCTAAAGTATGTATGATATACCTGCCTTTCACTCCTAACATGTCATAAAACATGAGAGATCTGGAGGGAAGACCACTTCCAGGTTTGTTTGTGGGTCTGAGGTCTGGATGTGGATGGTGAAGCAGAGAAGAGGTGGAGCACACCACAGTTCATCATCAGTGGACCTCATGCTACACACACAAGTACTATGCGGTCAAGAATGCTCGTTCAGTGCCTGAAAAATTGAGGTTTTGTGGAAAAACCCATAGAGATGCGAAGTGCAGTGGTAAGCACTCGCCTCACAAGTTTCTTCAAGTTAAATTTTAAACTTTTAAATACCTTAATGCCATCCATATCAAAAGTTAGGACCAATTTAGCTGCATTTTTCCAATTTTATTAAATATTTCTCATTTTATTGATTTATTACCATTTTATGACAAGAAATGTGAAAAGGAAAAGTTTCAGACAGTACAATAAGATCTCAAAATTCAAGACTTTTATTTTAAGGCTTTTTAAGGTATTATTTTTAAATTCATAAATTCAATGCTTTTAAGACTTTTTCTGAGACCTTTCTGCGTAGAGTTTACATGTTCTCCTCATGCATACATGGGGTTTCTCCATTGACTGTAGATAGAGAACTGGACCGAGTGGGTATGATGTCATCCACAGAAAATTGTACTTCTGGCTCCAGCAAAATGAAACCATTTAAGTCGCTATATTCTGCCATACTAATATCGCCAGTTGCATTCAGACAACTAATTGGTCTGAGTTGTCTGACTCAATGTTTCTATGGCAACTACTGCCTCCAATCATGAGTAAGCTTGTTCGAAATCCACACCCGTTTAAGGTGTACGCCCATTGGGCACCACCTGCTTTCACCGAGGCATCTGATTGGTCAGTTTATGACTTGAATAACTTCCAAATAAAAACAAATATTTCATGAGAAAATAAACAGGATTAGCAGAAGTCTGTTAAGATAAAAGCTATCGGAGCCATGACGGTTATTCTGACAAATAGAATGACTAACAGCTGTTTATTTCTCAATATACACATGTGAGATTCTGGCTTCTTGGAGCCAGCAAATAATTCCTATTGGGAACACAAGGGGGAGGGGTCACTCATTCCAGTTCTCTATATACAGTCAATAGCTTTAACTAGGTACTCACATTTTGGCGCATGGTTGAGGACCCCCTCCTTGTCAAAATTTTTGTCATGGACCACACTGGTCCCCTAATGGACAACTCCAAATAAAATTCCTATTTCATGGTACTACTTAGGATGTGGTGGACCTGGAGACCTGCTTCCTGGGGGACTGGCATGGAGTATGCACTGATCCTGGCCTCTGATTGATTGGTTCCCACCTTTTCTTTCCTAACTCTAAGCTTAACCCAGTACCAGATGTGGATCAGTATTGGTTTCCGACCCGGCTAGGGTTAGGGTACTGGTACTGGCCATGTCCGACAAAACGACCGGACCTTTGGTTTAAATGACACAGCCGGCACGTCAAAAAATGTCCCAATATGTGACGACTTGGGGATGAGAATGTGTAGAGAAAACACGCTTCATGGGTTAATTGAAGGCTCTGAATTGCCCTAGGTGTGCCTGAATGTGAGCGAGCGTTTGGCCCTGCAATAGAACAGGATGTAACCCCCTTTTGTCTGATAGTAGCTGGGTTGGCTCTAGCAACCCCATGACTCCAAAAGTGATTCAGCAGGTTCAGAAGATGAATGGAGAGAAGCCACCAAATGGGTCATTTGTGGACATTTGTTCCAGGTATTATTATTATTTTTTACTTTACTATAGCTGAGTTATTTTGATGAAGAGCAACTACTTATTCAAGAGCAGGGGGTCACTTGGAGTTAATTTCTTTTTAGAAAAATTGTTGATCACCTGTTCTTTCTGATTGGTTCTTTCTACTCCAAACACTGAAAGAGTTTCACTGTTCTATTCCTCTAGGCTGACCTTCCTGTCCATCTCCTCAGCCCAGATGCATTTGGAGCATTAATAAGTCTTAACGAATGTATAACATATCCGCCAAGAGTTCTTCCTCTACTATTTTATTCATTTATTTCTTTTTTTTTTTAAGTGAAAAAATACCTCACACACACGTCCTCTCCTCTGGAAGATGTAAGTGATTGTTGCCTCTTGAAGACAAGGAAACTAATTACCCAGAATCCATCATCAGCTGTTCTCCTGCACCACTGTTTTTCGTATCTCTCTTGCCAATCAGTTGGTAAGTGGAATGTGGATCTGAGATGGTGTATGTGTGTGTGTCAGGTTTTGGTGATGGGAGATTTGTCCCATGAGTTTGTCTGTCAGTCCTCTGCTCACTTCTGTGCATATATGTGGACTCAACACTGACAAAGTTAATTAAAAATAGAAATCCTCTTAAGTAGAATAGTTCAAATAGATCATGAACGGGGTCCTACTAGCAGAGGTGTTTGGTCAGGGGACGCAGTGCCTATTATCTGCCATCATGAGATGCATACTAATTATAAAATAAATATATCCACTAATCTAAGCTGTAAATATGATTTATTGAATCATTTTGATAAAAATTGAATTTTTTTCCAATTGCAATTTGGAAAGATGTGTGAATGTGAGTGAGTGTGAGTTTTGACAACCACTTTAAAACTCAAAAAACAGGATTTTCATCAAAGGGGGACTTTTTTCACATTTACAGTTTTTTTTTAATTAACAATTTGGTTTTTCATTCACTCTAAGATTATCCTGATTTGACCCCATAGAGAAAGTGGAAATTTGCATCAACTAACTCTATTTAATGTCAGATGGAATTTGACATTTTTTGTTTTTTTAATTTTAAAACCAAATAACTTGAAAGTGTTACAAAAAATGATATGGTACAGCAGCATCCAAGAACAATAATATGTGGTGGAGGGAAATAAACACAAAGTTCTGTTTTCCACTTTTGAGGGAAAAAGTAAATCAGGTAAAACACAAAAAAGTTCTTATTAGTCATCACTTCTCACTTGTCATCTGAAAATGGAAAACAAGGCTGCAAGTCACACAAATCTGGGCTTCCTTCCTCCCCTCACGTTTTAATTTTTCCCTTGCTGCTTCAGGAGTTTTAGCAAATGAGTGAGCTTTGGCGCTTCGTTTCTAATTTGCAACTGAACCTCATCAGAATGTCGATGTTCTCATTCTGCAGACAGAGACGCTTCAGCACAGAAAGTGTGCGACACACACACACACATTCCAGTCTGGATTTCTTTTGAGTGAAGAATCTATCACTCACTTTAGTTCTTTTATATTTGGCTGTTTTTGTCAGGAATGTTATAAGGAAGTGAAAAAGCAGACGTTTGTATGATTTAATGTTTAAAAATCAACATATTACAGAGTCATGTGTCATTGCACTGTCAAGAAAGTCTTATGTTCTTGATTTTTTTTGTTGAAATTTGTAATTTTGTGCATACAAATCCACCGAAAGACTCCAGGGGGTGCTCCACCCCATTGGTAATTTATTCTCTCTGCTAATAAGAAAAAAAAATAGTTAAATCTGTTTTTTTCAACAGTATGTGTTAAGGTTTAAGATGTTCTTGGCTGAATTCTTGCAAATTTATTTGATTTTCTTATCGACAAAGTTGTTGCATCTGTAAACTCAGAACTTCAGTTACCTGAACTTGACATTAAACAGCTTTATAAATGTTGCTACAATTCTGTTTCTCCGTCGTACAAAAGACAGAAAGTTCAGTCTTTAATCAGCTTGTTGCACAAAGTTGAAGTTTGATCCCTAGAATATTCGACTCTCAGCAGTTACTTCAAATTTTAGTCAGTTCCACCATCCACATCTCACCCAAGGGATATGTGGGGTGCAGAGTTCACAGCTACATGGAGGACTGGATGAGACAAATTTAACTACATATATATGCTATTAAATTATTAGATAAATGTGTAATTAATTCTAATGTTTAATATTATATGACACATTTACTTAACAATCTGTATTTATTTTAATTTGTCTCTTCTGATCCTCTATAAACTTATACTCAGGTGTGACTTTTATGCGATTTATAAAAATAAAAACCACTAGAGGGCAGTGTAGGTGTGTGCATCAGTATTTGTTACTGATAATGCAGAAGAAGAAGAAGCGCCGGGTTTGGTGGAGTTGTGCAGAAGCGTCAATAACAGTGAAGACTTGAATAAAATTTATTGATTTTAATTTATATAAAGAGTTCAGTTATTAGTATGCTATTTATGCTGTTCAAATGTTGTGCTAATAAATGTGCTAAGCTAAATTAGCATCAGTATGTTACAGTTATTATGCATTTTTTGGTTGCTGCAATTTATGGTCCGAAAAATACTATATTCTTAAATCAGGCAATTTACAGCAACCATTTATATTGTTATACCAAGATAAAATGAATTTTAGTCTTGATTATGGATGGATAGGTGGTGGTAGTATCATGAGATGGGTATTTATTACAAACCCATAGAATGTAGCCACATGACTTTTTTGTGTTGACTGCCGTTACTCAGAGCTCAGGTCTCTGCAGTCATTTCCATATTCATCACAATACCATAACACATATTATCAAATGCTACAAAAGCTGCCAACACTTTCTCATAAATGTGTTTCTTTAAACAAGGAGAGAAGGTCGTATATTTAAATATGCAAAGCTGTCTGGGGTTCCTAGTTAAATTCCAAACCCAGTGAAAAGCTGGGAAATGGAAATAATCTCTCAAAATGGTATAAATGAGAACAGGCAGGCACCGAATGCGTTGTCTGTGGAGACTGGCTGTTTTTCCCTCTCCTGTAAGTTGTCCTCCTTATCCAGGAAGAGACGGCAAACAGCTCCTCCGCATTGCTCTCGCTTCTTAGACAATCAAAAGTGATACCTGAGATGGCCTATGATTGGAGGAGGCCAGCCTCCAATGACCAGACTGCTGTTTAGTGGAGGCTCTTTATGTGAGTTGACAGTTTCCACTTTCCTGCTCCTTCTCTCATTTCTGCCTTCCTGCCCAAATATGAGCACACATACTCGATCAAAGACGCCATCACGCCAGATAGCTTCCCACTGCACTCCCTTCTCTCCAGGATACATCTTTAAGGTTTTAAAGTCCAAACTTGTACAATCTTTCTGTCCACAGTCAAACCAAATCAAACCAACTAGAAGTCTCTGTGTGTTTGTGTGCTAGCAGAAGTGCTGTGACAATGAAGTCTTCAACACTTCTCTTTATTTGACAGGTTAGATGCAGATTGTGAACACTAAGAATGGGAGTATTTGATTTGTAATTCTGCAGGTTAGCTATTTTCAGCACCATGCAAAATATTCAATTTTAAAAAGAGAAAAGAAAACTTTTCCAAATTCCTCCTCTCAATTACATGCAGATTTAAATATCAGCAGCTCATTCCAAAAAGAGGAAACTCTGACTCAGTTCAAGCTGAAATAACTAAATATTTTAGGATGAGTGACTTCAATTCCTACTCTGAGTTTGGTAACTCAGTCTGTAAATCTAACCTGACTTACCTGTAGAAAGCCAGCTCAGGTTGGACTCCCTCCGTCTGTCACAACCATTTAAGAACAAATCAATGACAGAAGAGACGTCATACAGATGAGCTTTTTTAAACCAAATAGGATGTTGAAGTCCAGAACATGTATGAAGATTGATAACATAAACCCCAGTTTGGCTGTTAATCTAAATCATTTGATCTGCATTGGTTTGGACGAGAAAAGTGTTTTACCAGGTAGTCACTCATAAGTTGGGACAATTACCTGGTTCAGCCAGTAAGAACATGCCAGAGCAGGGTATGTTTAAAACATGCAGGAAGGTGGCACTCGAGGCCCAGGGTTGCCTACCCCTGGTTTAGAGCAAGGGTGTCAAACACCAGACCTCAAGGACTGGCCTCCTGCAGGTTTTCCAGAAACCCTGCCTTATCTGTTGGTTACCTGGATCAGGTGTGTGGCCAATAAGAATTCAATGGCAGGTTGGTTAGAAAACATGTAAGACACCGGCCCTTGAGGCCTGGAGTTTGGAGAGCCTGGAGATGCATAGGTTAGAGACCATGAAAAAGAAGCGGAGGCAGAGCTGGAGGGCCTTTTAGATTTGTAGGGATAAATGCAGAGATGCAGATTGAGAGGGGAACCGGGGTTTATGGCGGTAAAAGGATACTGGGGTTGAAAGGCCTAGAGACAGACCTAAGAGGATGTGGTGAAGGAGGACATGAGGGTGGTTGGTTTGAGTGAGGAGGATACAGATGTTTTCTCTGGCAAGCCTTTAAGAGAACATCCAGAAGTCAAAGAGGAAGAATCTTGCATGAATATAACTATTCATTTTCTTGGTCACAGAATAACCACCCATCTAAATTTACAAATTTACTCTTGATACTGGTCTTGAAAGCACCACACAAGAGACACATAAAATTAATCAGAAAGCAGAACACCATGAATGTAGTTTACTCTTCCCCCATTTTCTCAGTGTTTTACTTCCTCTCTTGATGGGGATGTAGTTGTGTCTATTTCCGTCTTCATTTTCCAAACTCTTTCAGTCATTAAGTGCTTTGCTGCATTGCTTTACAGGTCCTCTCTTCTCCACATATTGGCTGGCATCCTCAACGAGGCAGGAAATTGAAATACAGAGACAGAATCAGCTGCAAAGCTAGCGGAGGGTGAGCTGCCGACCATAATTACCCCAAGTGCTATTCAAATGGCACCCCTCATCTCTATACACATTTAAAAATACCCATGCTCTTTAATGTGCTCTTGCAGCTCCATCAGTGATGTTCCTATCCACTGGTCAAATTCAGACTCACGGCTGCAGCTTACACACAATGCCTGCTTAATAGCCTCCACTTAGAGACACTGCATCCGCGTGTTAGTCAAAAACTCCAAAGCTCCCTAAAATGTGGAACTCAATCTGAAAGCCATGTTTAAGATATGCCAGCAGTTTGGTGTAGACGTGGCTTTACTGTATGTGATGCACAGCTTTAAAATGTAAAGTGTTGCTCAGCAGGAGCTTGATGTCATAGTATTTGCTACATGTGCCTGTTTCCAGTTTGTCTCATTTGAAACCAAAAAGAAGCAAATTCTTCAGTCTCTATGATCATCTTTGTGTTTATCCCACAAGGGTTAAAGTCTTCACATTTTCTCAATTTTAACTTTGTTCCTTAGGCTGCCCGTACTTGACAATCCATTTTAATGTTGTTACGCTTTCAAACATCTACACTGCTACATCTATATACTTTTCCCATCCTCTTGGCTCCAACTACAATACTCAAGCTTCAAGAAAGTCAGGCCTCTGCTGTGATAGCTCCTAAACTCTGTGTGCATCTTCGGTCAAACATTTTACCTTTCTGTCTGATTTGAGATCTCCAGATCCACATATATATATATATATATATACACATGTATAATATCTTGTACGACCTTTTTACGTGTTAGGTGTTAGTTTAGAAGTATTTAGTACTTCAACTATTGATTTTTGTTGAAATGGTTGCAGTGGGGGTTTTGCTTTCCAACTTTAAATGTCTCAACAACACTTTTATTTTGGAGTTTGTACTGGATTGCACAACTTTTTTTTTGCATATCAAACAGATAAAAATATTGCACAAAGATTGAAGGACCTTCCTAACCAAGAAAGAGTCTCATCAGGAAGTCAGCGTGCGATCTACCTGTGCAATTCCAGTTTTTAAATATTTACTACTATGATATAACACTCCATAAATAGCGTATACTTACTGCTCTATAAGGCAGTTACTGAACAACTTATTCATTTATACACCAATTACATGAGGAGCTGTCATGTGAACTGAACGCGCACTGGTCAAAATTTGACCTTCTTTGGCACAACCACAACCATATTAGACATTTAATTTGAATTTTTCATTTAAAAAAAAGGCTATTTTGTAATGTTTTAAATTCTGGATTGCAGCTCTTTAGAAAAAACCTTAACATTTCCCTTTTAAGTTTCACTTAAGTTGTTTTTGAGTTAAACATCTTACAATATTGTTATATAAAACATTTAGACGACATAATAATACTTTCATTTGTTTTATTCTTCCTAGAGTTGTGTTATAGTTTACCCATCTACCTAAAATTACCTTGTTTTGAACTTGCACGTTTGTTCTGAGGAATTTATTGAATCTCTGGTGAAAGAAAGCTTGTTTTTGTGATAAGTCAAAAAGGTCAAAGTCAGCAGTAGAGAACTCAGTGGAGTTTGTGTCTCAGTGTCTTCTAGAGCAACATTTGCCTGTTGAATTATCAAGGTTGTTCTAGTCTTTGGAGAATGATAAAGCCACTTCCAAAGGCAAAAAAGCTCCATCAGAATAACACATTTCAAGCACAAAATAGGGATGTAACGAATCAATTTTTAACAATGATTTGATTCTTAGAAAGAAGTAAAATAACTAATGTTGATGTAATTTCAGCATATTTTCTTGAATGGAAGCGAACTGTTTATTTGCTGTGAAAAGACTCCTCCTGAACATAGAGCATATTTCCTTTTTAGCAGTTTTCAAGGACATGACAACTTCAGAGAAGCTGCCAATTCAAAACCGATAAAGTCAGTCTTATTTAAGTTAGCTACTTAGGACCTGGGTAGGTTTCGATGAAGTGCCGTTCTGAGGGCATTGGAGATCAAACGGCTCAAGCAAGACTCACAGGGGTGTGAAGTGTTCAAGGGAGGGTGGCTGATTTCAAATGATAAAATTGTCAATGTACCAGTTTAAGCTGAACACATTAAAGATCAAACCTGAGATCTTCTGATTGGAGGTCAACCACGCTATCTCTACACCACGGCTGCACTGCAAAATAAGTGCAAATAACCACTGCAGTGCACGAGGAGAATCTGAAAAAAGACAACTTAAGATAATGTTGTGATGCAGCTCAGTGACATGGAGTGACTCTGATCCAGTCTCGAGGTTCTTCTCCAGTTTGATGTTCATGTCTCCACACTGTTCTTGTTTCTCTCCTTGGAAGTAGTCCAAACTGACTGCATTCATTGGTGTAATCACAGAGCAGATGAGGTGTGTCTGCAATAGTGCATAGATATGAACTGCAAAAATAAGCTCACACAATGCTCATCGACCCCTGTTAGCCTCCAGTTTTTGTCCACCTGAGGCTCTACACATCAAATGTTTGGACCGAGAAAAATCCCACCTTTCTGCTTCTGTAACGGTGTAGCAGCACGTTATGCATGGGCACACCGTAGTAGCCTTTCAACTGAAAGGCTACCACAGTCATAAGACAATGAACCTTTAGTTGCCATCAGCAGGTTTGGTTTAGGGGCAGAACTGCTCTCTTCTCACTGAGTGCAATTGTTTGAGGAAATGGGGTGGATGATAACAGAGTAGCACTGCTTTGAGTGTCGGTGGGTGGAAAGGGACTGTTCAAGTACAGACCAGCTCAGTGGCCTAATGGCAGAGTGTCCACCCTGGAGCTATTTCACAACGCCCTCGGCAAAGCGCGCTCAAGTCACCAATTTTAATGTAAAGTCTATGTAAATGTGCACATATGTGCGTTTTGAGCTTCTACGTTTGAACCTTCACATTCATGCATACCTACGCACATTATAAGACTATTTTATGGCTCTACGTACAAAACAGCCACTAAATACACATTGAAACCAGGTTAAACTTTGACCAATCAGAGACTTAGATTTGATAGTGACTTATGGATGGCGTCCTTTTTAGGTCACGGAAGTGACAACTATTTGAAAATTCATCATAGAGGATAAATTAATAATTGTTTTTGGTGCCTGGGTAGAATTAAAGTACATCAACTCTTTCATATATCAAAATAAGGCAGTTAAAGAAAAAGCCTGGAGCAAGATTCACCAGATTTGCACCGCTTTGGCATTTTCCCATTAGCCCCTCCAACTGTAGGTGGCAGTGTGAGTCTGAGTGATGAAGACATTTGGTGAACTAAAGGCTTTAGGGTGAATTCAGACTGGAAGAGTCCTGTGGTTCGAACCGATATCGCTTAATTTGGTCTGGATCGAGTCCGGAACCTCGCATTTGGTCTGTATTTATAGTGCTGTCTAACAGACATTTCTGTTTTGGACCAAACCATGTGACTAGAGATCTCTTCAGTCATTGACTAGGAAATACAAGGGTGGGGTGAAGCTATCAGATAATTTAATCCTTGTAAGGATAGTTCACTTATTCAGACTTTATATTTCGCTGATCAATTTTGAACGTCTGTATCAACATAAGGTACAACACTTTGTACTTGTTACTGAGGAGATATCGGCTAAAAAGGATATGGTGATATGCTGAAATGGGAGATATTCCAGCTTGTTCGTCTGTGCTCCTGTCCTTGACCGTGCACCTTGCCTCTGGCTCATCTCGTGCCCCCAGGTGTCTCAGCTCTATCTGGATGAAGCTCATCTGCTACACCAACCTTTTTGAATCTCAGGGGTACTTCTTGGGTACTGAGTCATACGAGGGGCTACCAGTTTGAAACGCGATTTCTGCATTCGGCAGGCATCCTCACTCTCCATTTTTAAGAAACTTCTTAAAACCCACTTTTATCGCCAGGGTTTTGACACGGCATGAGACTCTGCTCTGCTGGTGTGTTTTACTGTTTTGTCTTTGTTTTTATTTGGTGTTTTTATGTTTTTTGTGTAATTTATCTATATTTTTATCTGGAATTGTTTTTAACATTTTAGCTGTGTTTTTGTTGTTCTTTGAACTTTTAATGTGCGGCGCCTTGTTTGACCGAGGTCATTTTAAGGTGCCATATAAATCTTATAAATTTGAAATTAAGTGTCTATGAAATATAGATTGTCTGGAAAACCTTGTGAGAATTAATGTGTATCACGATGAAAATTGTTTTATTGAATCTGCCTTCATCCGACCACATTTCAATGAGTTGCTGTCTCATCCCTGCTCCGCTACAGCGGCCATTTTGGATCATTTGCTTCTCTCCGAGCACTGAGCCTATTCAGACTGAGGAAATTCAGGGCAATCTAAGCTAAGTCTAATTGAAAATAAACCGAGACTACCTCAAAAGATGAGTCCGAGAGCGCTTCCTGGTTCCGGACCAGAATCCTTTTGGGTACCCTGACTTTAAGCAAACCAAATGTGTCCAGTCTGAGTACACCCTAAGTCAACTTTACAGGAAAATCTGCACATAAATTGAACTTTCTGCACATTTTGCCTCTGTTGTAAACATTTGTACATCAGCACAGTCACTTCAATGGTAAAGTTGATGAAGAGTGATTCAATAATATATAGAAAGAACAAACTGTTGGTCAGCAGAGGCTGCACTTTCTATCTTCTGCTCGATAAAGGAGCCAAGCCACGCTGTTCTGAAACGTGACATTTTGCTTCATTTACTCCATGAGATACCTTTATTAAATTAAAATCAAAAGGGCAACTTTCACAGCTCCTTGAGATGAAGAAATGCCTTTTTTTCCAAACTATGAACAGAAAACAAACAATTACATTCTTGACTGACTTTATTTACTCCATGATTGAGCATGGCAGCCAGGACGGAGCAGCAGATTAATTAAGTAGCGCCTGAAAACCTTTATTCTCTGAGCATTGTCAGATTGATGGATGGCTGATTAAAGTCAATGAGATGGCTATTTGTACACAAAATAATAGCACACCACAAAATTAAGATCGGCGCATCTTAGATAAGACAAAATTACGACAAAAAAGGGGCCTAAAAATGAGTATAAGTTTGAATTTTTTAGATGATTTTTATTTATTTTTTTTGTTTTGCCGTCCAACAGATCTTTGTGGAACACGATGGTGCATCAAGGAGAAAATCAGGTAATTGAAAAAAGGAGAGCAGGCAGAAAGCTCAGCCCACCAAAGCAGCAGCTGCTCAATTCACCTGCCTCGTACGTCTTCTGATTAGGCTTCTCATTAGGGGTCTATACAGCCCAGGCTGCAAAAATACCAGGGAATTAATTAAAATGATAGGAATGAGGAGACAGTGGGCTGCAAATGACAGGATGGGACAGGGCCCGCTGCAATCATTGTTCTGATCAGAGCACTATTGTCTGTGCATGAATGTGCGCGTTGAAGGAGACCAGTGCCTCTTCTGTGTTTATCTAGATTCCTGGGCGGCAGATTGTTTCCAGTGTGCCGCTGTTGATAGAGCATTCAGCTTTCATTTACCACAAATAGGCTCAAAGGCTTCATTTAGCTGGCTAAGGAAAACAGACATGGAGGCAGATGGAGCATGCGGGGAGGCCACCGGGCGGCTCTGACGCTTTTATCAGAGTTTTTCCAGATCTAGATCGCCACTTTCCAACTGCGCTCATATCTCCCAGTGGTGCTTCCTTCTCTCACACAACCAGGCTTGCTTGTTTTTGAGGGAGAAAACGTCTTAAGATCCTGACTAGCAACATTATTTTTGACATTTGCCCTCACATCACGCTCGACTCTGAAAGCCAAAAGGGTGAAGAAGAGGAAGAGCACAGAAATGAACTGTCCAAAAAATACACTTTCAAGGTGACATTGAAATCAAGGAGAAAATGTTAAAACTGAAGAAACTTTGCTTTACTTACCGTCACTGGTTATATGTCAGCCCATAACTCCTCCAGAAGCACCAAGATTGCAATGCGGGATATGCGATAGCCTGTGTCTCAATAATCTTTGCCTCCGGCGTTGGAAGCATTTACATGAACAGAAGACATCCTCTCTTGGTAGCATTTTATATCAGAGTCTTCTCCATGAAAAGGTTTTATTTTTTTTTTAAACACAGATGTTTGGTTTTTGGAAATACTTCTAATTTCTCTTAGAAAACAATATTTCTGATTTTTTTTTTAACAGTAAACCACAATATTTACTGCTGAAAATTTTAAAGAAAAGATGCACATTTCTAAAGCACAAATTTAAAATGAAATTTCTTCTGGTTGTTGTCATAAACACACATATTGATTTGATTTTTTAAGATTAAAATAATTTGAACAACTCTATTTGTGCTGACTTTTATTGCCTGTCGTCTTTTGAATTTTAAAGAGTCACTTCTGTCAGGCAGAGGACGTTACTAAAACCAATCTTTGGAACATTTCATTCTTTTGGAGTTTTTTTATGCAGAACAGGGCACTCATGGAAAACCACAAAGTTTGAAGTCCAAAGAATACATTTGAAAAAGATGAAGTTCTTGTTAAATGAGAAGGAACAATAAGCTACATCAGTCTTTTTCCTCTTCCAAAAGGAGGAATTCTGAAATGGTCTGTTTTCTTTACCTCAAATCAAACCACATATGCAATCTCCGAACAGTGATTTGGATCTAAAGTTCTTGAAATAGAATCAAACTTTTCTCCATTAGACTTCCTCCAAGTTTTATTCTATCCATTGTTTCCACATACATACTCTATCGTCTCTCCCGTTACTCTGGATGACATTAAAGTTTTTCCTTCCCTCATTGCCATCTTAACATTTAACTCCAGTGTTTTAACTAAATGTTCTGACACTGTGCAGAAAGACTAAATCACATTTTTTCTTTATGTGCAAAGATTGTAATCCTTGAAGTCCTCTTAACTGTTGAACTTTTTTAAGTTTTAAGTACATGTTGCAATGAGCTTCTTTTGATCTCTTACCTTACATATTCCTTACCTATTTCTGGGAGCTTTTTTGAAGCTGGCAGTAAAACCTTAGTCCATCTGTTTCATTACAGGGAAGATTAAATGTTTTTTTTATTTTTTTGTATTACTGCTGTCTGTTCCTCCTCAGCAAACAAACAACCCAGAGTGGAAGTTTTGACGAGATTACCAAGTAAATGCAAAACCTGATCTGACTTCATAAAAATAAAAAAGTCCACTCCAATTCTGACAAAGAATATTTAAGCAAATATCCATGTCCTACAGGAAGATCAGCTGCCTTTACCCTAATTCCCAGTGTTTTTGATAAAAGGACGATTAAAAATGGTCAAAGAAAGTGGAAAAAATCTTTTTTTTGCAAATACAACAGAAACACAAAGCAGTGAGAAGGTGGAGATATATCTAGAGAGCTGTAGGTTTAATCTAGAAGGAATGAAGTTTAGCCACACCAAGACACAGTATAACTGTGCAAAAGACAGCAACTCAAGTAGAATGATGAGGGTACAGGGAGTAGAGGTGAAGAAGGTGGAGGACTTCAGATACTTAGGGGTCAAAACAGTCAAGAGCAACAGAGTTTAGGGAAAAGATGTGTACAAGTAGGTTGAAACTAGTGGAGGAAGGTTTAAGGTGTGATGTGGGACAAAAGAGTGTCGGTAAGAATGAAAGGAAAAGCATAAAAACTGTGATGAGAGCAGCCATGTTGTTGGTAGAGATACAGAGGCTCTAAAGGTGGATTCACACTGGATGTGTCTGCCACTTCTCTTTTATTGCATGTCAAATTTCCTTTCTGGAAGTCATTTGTTGCAACGTCATAGAAAACATGGATGATGTTGAGCGAGTAGTTTGGGTTTAAACGTTTTGGAAAGTTCTGGAGAGACAATGGAAAGTTCATCGCTGTGTCTGGCTTCACCAGATCATTCAGACTCTTAATTCACTCTTTCAGCAGGAGCTGCACCTGAGGCTCATTTTAAATGTTACTTCCATCTGTCTGTGGCTCAGCTAATCCAAGAGGGGTAATATAAAACTGGAGGATATTTCTTTTTATTGTATTGATAAAATTAAATACATTATAAGCCCATATAGCTGGAGCAATCACACCCACTCGGATTGTGTCTGCCATGACAGCCATGCTGGCGGGCCAGCATACCAGGACCATCAGCTGGGGCGGCAAACCAATTCTGCTGGCCCCCGGGCAGCAGAGCTCGCTAGCTCTGCTAGCCTGGGCAGCGATGCTTGCTATGCTGTCCACTGGGTGGCTAGCTAGTGTTTGCTCCAGCTCTGTTAGCTCTGTGACAGGCTGGTGAGTCCAGGATGTATCTTGCCTTCGCCCAACAGTAACAGAGACAGTCTCCACCAACCCCACAGGCCTAGCAAGTTAAGAAAATGACCTCAATGTGCTACACCCAACGTCGAAATCGGGCCGCAGAATGTGAGATCACGTCTGTTAATTAACTTAGCATTGAAACTTGGCGTCCCTGCCACCTGAATCATGTAGGATGTTAATGCACCATAGTGCTACGTTCAAACCATGATCCAAAACGTGCTTACAAGCAACTACTTCCAATGAAAAGTCTATGTAAACTCACATGAATTCATGTTTGGGGTTTCCTTGTTTATTCCTCTTACTTTGAGGTGTTGCTACGCATGTTTTAAAGTTAGTTTTTTGACGTGGCTATTAAACAAGCATCAAAAGTTGAACAAGTTGAACTTTGACCTATCGGGAACTTGAATTTGTTAGTGATGTATGGATGGTGTCCTTATTAATTTCCAGAAGAGCCAACAGTTTCAAAATTGATTACGAAGGAGAAGTTATTAGTTGTGGTTCGTGCCCAAACAGAATTCAATGACACTGAGTCTTTCATATATTGGAGCAGAGCTGTGAAAGAAAAAGCCTGAAGAAAGATTCACCAGATTTGCACCGCCTCAGCAAGCCTCTTCTAATGCGCTTGTATCGGGTAGCAACAGTCCAGTGTGAACATCATATCCTAAACGTGCGCTCAAGTACGCCTGTTTACCATGTTCTTGAATGGACATCACATGCCTGGTGTGTAGTAGCATGAGAAAGACAGGAGAGCTGGAGGAAGATGAAGATGTTGCGGTTCTCTTTAGGAGTGACAGATTCAGGAATGAAAGCATCAGAGGAACAGAGCATGTTAGATGTTTTCATTTGGGGATAAATTTGAGGTTTGGGACTGCAAACTCTAGATAAGCAGTGAATGATGGATGTATGAACAGATACATTTTCTATTTATATGATGTAATGATACCGTTGATGAATGTGTTAAAATACGTGTGTGTTTGTTGCAAACACACGTACATGACGGCTCAAAAGAGGTGTGCTCGTCTGCACAAGTGTCCGAGTGTGAGCGTACCGTCAGCTGGTTTGGTGAAATTGTTTAAAATGGGACAGATGGGTAGAAACTCAGGAAAAAGTTTCCCCACACTGGCAAGACTCATCCTGGCTTTTTATAGATAAGCCTGAGTAAATCTTCCTTGGTGGCTTGGGAGAGCAGAGAAAAAGATGAAGACAGAGGCGAGCAAACACCAGGCCATTTTCAGTCTGTTTGAACAGACAGTTAAAGACCCAAAGCTGCAAATGACTTTTTCAATCAAGGGAGAAAGGAAAGTTTCAAAAGAAACAAAAAAAGGAGAGGGTGGGCTTCTCAGCTTCCTCTACATTCTCCCTACGACACAACACCTTTGAGGACAAGGAATTGTCTGATTGAGGTGCGATACAGAGGCAAACCGGTGACGGCAAACAGTTGTTGTCTTCCACTGAGATGGATCGATGTTCTGATTCTGGACTAGCTTTTAGCATGTTGACACCAAAGTATTGCTCCTCAATAGCTCAGAACGTAAATACCTCAGAAGTGGTAGTATCAAAGCTTCAGATTTCAATGATGAGACAGGTTTACATTTAGCAGATGGACTCATCAAAATGGTTCTTCACAATCGAGAACAATTGGGGTCATCTGCTCCAAGGTCAGCTAAGGTTGCTCAATCAGCCACCCTTAAAGATCAATCTTTAGTGATTGCACAGGGGAGAGAGTTCATCAAGCTGCATACCAACAATATGCAGAGCAATGAAGGAAAATAATGTCAGGAAAATACGAACGATTAGGTTTATTCATGAAACTCCAGGAAAATTTGTAAAATTTTAATAAATATATTTGCTATTTGCAGACAATGGAATTTTAATATGGGAAAATCTTAAAATAAAAAAACACACATTTATGCATGGAAGCTGAACGGTTTTCATCCGTTTTTTTGGGGCGTGGTACCAGGTTAGGTTGGCCTGGAGATTGGGACCTGTGATTTAATGGGATCAGCCAGCACACCAAAAAACAATGAGTCAGGGACACTCAAAACCTCGCGGTCAAAATGTGACGAGTTGGGAGCAAGAATGTGTTGCATGGGTAAGCAGGGCGGGAACCAAACCAGTAGTATTCCGATCAGGAGTGACCGGACCGCCCTACCTTTGCACCATGACCCCCCATGCCCAGTGATCCCTCACTTTCTATAACCTTAAAGTCAGAGCTTGAAACAGTGCCTCTAGAGGCTATGAACTATAAACACCTTTCCCCCCTCACATCTCTACACTTTTCTCTGGGTCTTGTAAATGAGGATAGGTGTGCTTCAGATGCTGTGTTGCTCTTCTTGTGGGTGTCTACAGCTGTCAAAAACCTCAGTCTCTATAAAGAGATTAAAAACCCTCAGTAGTCTCAGTCAGTCACCGCAACACTGTCTGTCTGGATTTATTTAAGGCTGATGGCTCAACTTAAGTTCTGTTTGCAACCAGACTGGATGGTTTCCCTCCCACGAAACTGGTGTTACTTTTTCTGCTGCCAAATCCTAAATGAACTGGAGCCGAAAGAGCGCGCCCTTCACTCTCAAACAATCCAGATCAAGTAGGACTGCCTCCAAAGGGAATGGCTGAGTGGAACAAGAAATAGTTTGGAAATTTTTAAGCTGCAATGAAAAACTGCAGGAGACAAGCTGGGAATTCTTAAGCAATGCAGCATTTTTCGACAATGTCCTAGACCTTCTGGATTTGTACAAACATTTTGGCATTTTTCCGTGGAGCAGTAAACTGAAAACCATAGCACTAAAATGACCTAGAAAAAAATAAAAAGCTTCAGCTGGATTACAAATCTGATGTCAGAATCACTCAGAACAGTTTAATGGATGCTGGGCAGAACTTGGAACCTTCCTGCAGCAGCCGCACTTCTCTCTTCTGGAGAACTGGAGGTGTTAATTTCATGGGTTAGGTCTTAAATTGAGCTCTGCAATTTTTCCTGAGAAGATTAGAGTGTCTCGCTGTCCTCAGGTGAGGCGCCCCTCTCCTCCCTCTGACACATCATTCAGTGATTAATTCCTCTGCCGCTTGACCCCCGCTAACCCCATCATCACTCGTGCCACCGCCGCTTTTAAGAGCCCAGCCCGTTTGCGGGCGGAACCGGGGCAAACCGGGCCGGACCGCAGGGCAGGATCATCCCCTCAGAAACAACGCGGCGTCTGTGATGTGGGTTTAACCTTCGGCGTGTTTGTAGCCGCTCCACTCCCCAAGGATTATCTTCATCCTCAGGCCAAAATGCATTTCGTTCCTGACGTCGGCTGAGTCTGACCTTGGGCTGCGTTCAGAGGAGAACAAACATCTTCAAAAATAGAGTTTTGAAGCTTCGTTCAGGATGTTTACGTAACCGTAGATCAGATGAAGGAGTTGGTTTACCCTGATGAGCAAATAACAGAGCAATCGATCCATCTGAAAAACAGCAGCTCTGGCTCCAAGACGGAGCTCAGATCAAGCATAAACTTTCACAGGAAGTTTTTAAGTGCGCACAAGCAGGAATCCTTTTGCACGTCTGCCCGGCTATAACTCCTAATTAAATTTTCTCATTGAAACTTAATTTCAGAAAGGTAGAGAACTGCTCTTTCTGCATTGTAATTGAGTCAGAAATGAGAAGCCGCTTTACTGAGTCAGCCTGCCTTTAAAGAATAATGGTGCCATTTGCTCTGTGTCCATTAAGAAGGCACACAGTTTTATTAATTCCTTAACTTGGTTCCTTGTATTCCCCTAATTAATTCCATTTTGTTTTCCCTGCTAAGGAAGCTTTTCAGATTAATGAAGTGGAACAAAAATGTTGTTGGAGATGCTGATGTGCTGCATCAACACAGGGTGAAATTTCTGTCATTAGAACGAAATGCCTGATGACTGTAGATTTTCTCTGTTTTGTACACTGGGCCGCCTGAAGTCTCTGCCTCGCCTGTGGAATTGATTAAACCCACGAAAAAGTCCAATTACTGCTGAAAATAAAAAGCCATTTATGATAGAAAGTTGGTTGTTGTGACACATAACCCCTAAGGTGCAAAGTTTAGACATTATATGAAAAGTATGCTTTCTTAATATTTCAAAGATTAAAAAACAATAATTACATTTTAAGCAGAAACAAGTATATATAATATTTATATATGCATAACCTGGTTTTAAACATGCTAAATGTTGTCACTTCCTGCTTTTTTTTTTTAGAACAAATGCATCATTATTTCAGGTTAATACAGCTAAGGCTCAAAAAATGTCAATGTAAAGCCCGTTTTGAGAAACGTTTCCTTTTTTTTCATTTTAAGCCCAAATGTTGGCTCGTTTTCTGGCCTACTGCAGCAAAGCCAAATCAGGAGAGCTAAGCTTTTCCTTTGTTTTCTAACTTCTCATCGACTATTCTTCTCACCAGCTCACATTCTACTAGATTTTTGAGGTATCTTAATGGTTTTCCTAAATGCTTTTCTCACGTTTTTGTTTCTCTACTCCTTTTTTAAAACAAAACCAACCAATTTCCTTCATTTTTACTTGAAAAAAAATCTGCACTTTTCTGATCATAAAAACTATGAAAAACTATAAAATTGGGTAACTAAGTAGGGATGGGATAGTATAAGTTTGCTTCCTCCCACTCCTTTTCAAGCAATGGTAAAATGGTAAATGGCATAGAACTTTCTACCCTCCTTCGAAGGCCCAAAGTGCCTCACAGTCACAGACCCATTCACACACTGATGGTGGCTTCGCTGCCGAACACTGGCGCCAACCTTCCACCAGAGGCAATTTGGGGTTCAGTGTCTTGCCCAAGGCAAGAACACTCCGACACATGGGTATCAAATCTACAATCTTCCGATCAGATCAAACCTCTAATCTTCCGATCTTCCGATCAGAAGTCGACCACCCTACCACAGCATCACAGCCGCCCCGTGGAAACGAATCTCACAATAACCATCTCACACACAGTGTTTCTGCAGGAATAGTGTCAGAATACTGGCCTTTTCTGGTAGCAGTCAGGGGGATGGGGGTTGGTTGGCTGTGTCCTTAAAAAGGTTGAGAAATAAAAATACGAATTAGATTTTATTAGCACCAAGATGTCATTTCATTCATCAGCTTTGGTCCCATTGAGCCACACCTGAAAGAAATAAAGACACAAAGACAAACAAAGATCTACAAAACACAAAGGAGTCCCACTCTGACAAAAATACACAGAACCAATAAGAAAGAACAAAACCAAATACGGCCACAGCCGTAATAACAGTGAAAGTTGTGGCACAATATGAACATTC
Organism: Oryzias melastigma; assembly: GCF_002922805.2. Taxonomy (NCBI): domain Eukaryota; kingdom Metazoa; phylum Chordata; class Actinopteri; order Beloniformes; family Adrianichthyidae; genus Oryzias; species Oryzias melastigma. The sequence goes on along the minus strand of NC_050524.1, from coordinate 29,128,087 downwards.
AGCCTGTTAATATTCTATGATCATTATTTTTTACAGTGCTTGTAAATATATTTGTTTTCCATCCTTTTTATTACATCTTCATGCCCTTATCTTTGATAAACAACACTTTAGTCACACGTGTACCGCTAGCATGCACTGTCTGCATCTACTTTGAAAAAATACAGCCACACTTTGAACCTTTGTGCTCGTGGCCACTCTGAAATCCTCGAGCATAGGTTGTAAGCATCATCGGAGGAATATGTGTCTGAGTAAGGGAGCGTGAGCACTTGAGCAGCACAGGAAAAGCAGTGAGGAAAGAGGGAGAAAACAACCCGTCTTTTTATGCCACAATGAAACAAAGTACTCCATGCCACGATGCCAGCATTAAACTAATACTGTTATGGCTGAAACTTATAGATCAGGTAAAAATTGATGATGTAGCACTGATACCAAACAATATTGGGTTCGGTACCGCATATACAGCTGCCCAGAGATGGAACAGCATTACTGTCAAATCCAGGCTGACTCTAAAGACTCTAAAATGGTACCCCTCTGCTTGACACTCAGCATGAAGGGGTCTGCAGCTCACCACTCCCTCAGGGAATGGGTCAAATGCATAGAAACAAATGAATGAAAAAAAATGTAAAAAAAGATCCAAAATATGCTTTTCTCACTTCCATCTCAATTGTTCAATCTCGCTCCATTCCATGCAACAATACAAACACAGTCTTCTAAACTGGGAAGATCTTCATAGATTTATGAACATAAGGCTGATGTACAAAGTGATGCATAATTTGGCTCCGCATCCTCTGAGAGAATTCATCGACCAAAGAAAAAGCTCTGAACGAGTAACTGGAGGTTCTGCTACTGCCTCATTCCTCTATGCAGGAGTACTTTAGGTCAGTCACTGGTCAGTGAGAGGTACGCTGGAGTGGAACTCAGAAACTGAAGAATCCGACTGTCCATAACAGTTTCACAAAAGAATGAAAAAATGGCTTATCGACACTTATTCCTGCAGGCATTAAAAGAAATAGCCATTATGAATGTTTGTCTTGACTCACTTCTTCTTTGTTATTTTGTAATATTTATTGCATTTTATTGTTGAGCTACAGTGCACTCCATACTTTATTAGCTTTAACGTATATGTCATTTGTACATTTTTACTGCTTTCTTTGACATCAAGGCCAGGGGACCACGGATGAAAACTAGCCTTTTGGCTAATTCTGTCTTTTTTAAAACCATGAGCTTTGTCCTGTTTTATCATCTGGTTTTCTTTTAAATTACATTGTCCCCTTTTAAATAAATACATTAAAAATGAGAAAGAAAAGAAAAACATGACCAAAGCACCATGTGATGATGAAGATGGCGGAGAGGAAAAAAAATCTTTCTAAAAAGAATGACATTGTGCAGAAATATGGTCTGAAATCTGGTCTTGAGGAAAAACCTGGAGCATCAAGACTTGGAATCCAGAAGTGGGAAACAAACTGATACAAGTTCAAGTGATGAAGGTTTTTTATTAGCAAACTCAATACTTTCAGTGCTGCAGATCTGGTCTCCTGCTTTGCCTTTGTTCTGCTGTCTGATGCTTACCTTAAAGTCTGTTCAGCAAAACCTGTTTTTCCTTCATCTGCACAAAAAAAAAAAAAAAACATAAAATAAAACTTTTTCTGGAAAGACTTTTCTGATGCTAACGATGCTGTGCAGAGGAGCATGAAACGTTCTGCCTAGAGAGCCAGGGCATCAATGGCAATTACTGCGAGTGGTGTCTGAGACAAAGGGGCTAATGAGTTTTTTATATACATGCAGGTGAGTAAGAGCTGAGTTGCTGAAGCCCTTAATGAACCCATGACAGCCTAATTAGACACAATTTACTGTAGTGGGATTCCAATCAGAGGCACTGAAATGCTGCCTCACATCTTTATGTGAACGGCTCTTTTTAAATCAGACACTTTGATGGGAAACGTCTCATTTTTCCTGTCACGGTTTCATTCTGCGCGCGGACACTCGCTTTGCCAAGTGGTTTTGACAAAATATAGGTTGAAAGCAGCCCGTTGGAGCATATTTTGATTGTGTTTGGAAGTGACATTGAAATGACATTGAGCAGCCGACTGAAGTGTGGATGAGCTGCGCTGGTTTCCTCTGCAGCAGCAGAAACAAGTAAACAGCTGACCGAACACTCAAATCCTTCATGAAACCTGCTGTTTTGGTTTTTACATCAAATTTAAATATTAAAATGCTTTGAATTAAATAAATCTTTTGACAGACATCCCAGCTCCCGCTAATGAGTAACAAACAAAATGAATCTGAGGGAATCTGAGCAGCATAAACACAGTTAAATGACTGTCAGCAGCCGGATGGACGCAGAGCAGAATCCACAGCTGAAATTCCTCAGAGTGATGGATGGCAGTGGAGCACAAGCAAAGCAATTTAAGTCCAGCAGAATTTCATTTGAACAAAAAAAAAAAAAAAATCTGGGTCATTCAAAGTCTGATTTGTTCTTCTGCTGCTTTATTGTTTTTTAAATATAATCCAGGTTTTCTACGATTGACCGGAACTTCACGGAGTTGAATTTCATCACAGGGATTACAGGCAGCTATTACCATTCAATCCATTTATGTTTGACCAGTGGATAATGTTAAACTTCAATTGAAGTCTGGGCTTAAGCAGTTTCATTTAATTTAAATGAGAGGGAAAAAAGCCCCAAATAAAGCCTGAGTTCATCTGAATGCTTCTTTTCTTAGGGCTTAAGGTTTAACAGTTTCTATAAAAAATAAATAAATAAATAAATAAAATGGAAATGTAGAAATAAACTGTTCAATTCTCAATGCATTTATTAGTGTGACTCAAGCATATCTTGTTCCTCTACATAAAGGACTGTGAACCTCAGCGGGTTCAGGACAATAAGCATCGAGTGGCCATACTAGATCTTTTTTTTTCTACCCCTTGATCGAGTCACGGAATATGTCACATGTCCATTGCATCTACAGCCTTTGCTACTTCAGGTACGGCTAAACACGCTCTTTGAGCTCCATGCAGGTTCATATACTAGATATATAGGTTCTTATACTGGGACTGTTTCACTCCTTGACTGACTGATTAGCGATCAGGAATTGTTCTCATAATGAGCGGTTGCTGTAATGTAGGGCTTCGTGGTAGGAGCCAAACACTACGCTCTGTCCTTTCATCTCCATGGCGATAATTTTACACAGTGTCATGCTATGTATAATTGTGCTCCACAGTGTAGCATAGGATAACACAATTTATCCAGAATCAAGAAACTTTCTCTGAAACCTTTTCTACATACTGCAGCCAAAGGTCGGCGTCTTTCACATGACGTTAATGAGAAGATTAGTTATCTGCCATTACCTGTTAAATGGTTAATAGTTATGTAAGAATTTATTTTAACAAATAAAGCTTAAGGCGCTTTACAGTCAAAGTAACATTAACAAATGCTCACACTAATGTATTCACTGATACATGGTGCCAGCCTGAAACTATACCAGGAGCAACCATTGACTGTATGGAGAGAACTGGAATGAGTTGCCCCTCCCCCTTCACATTCCAAATAGGATGTACCTGCTGGTTCCTTAGAGTAAAAATAATTTTGATCTTGGAACATAAATAGTTGATATAATTTGTTTGGAGTGCCTTGACTAATCATACATGTAACATGTAGTAATTAATGACTGTATAACAAAACTGGACTGAGCGACTACATCCGTCCTCGTGCTTCAGTTATCTGTTGGCTCCAAGAAACCAAAATCCCACAGACTTAAATAGATAAATAAACGGATGTTTCTCTGTCATTCTATTTGTCAGAATAACCTTTCTTGCTTTGCTGCCTTTCTCTTTCCATGTTCAAGATAATCCT
>NC_050524.1:29098225-29123847 GCF_002922805.2 Oryzias melastigma | reverse complement strand
TTTTCTACCCCTTGATCAAGTCACGGAATATGTCACGTCCATTGCATCTACACCCTTTGCTACTTCAGGTACGGCTAAACACGCTTTTTGAGCTCCATGCAGGTTCATATACTAGGTATATAGGTTCTTATACTGGGACTGTTTCACTCCTTGGCTGACTGATTAGCGATCAGGAATTGTTCTCATAATGAGCGGTTGCTGTAATGTAGGGCTTCATGGTAGAAGCCAAACACTACGCTCTGTCCTTTCATCTCCATGGCGATAATTTTACACAGTGTCATGCTATGTATAATTGTGTTCCACAGTGTAGCATAGGATAACACAATTTATCCAGAATCAAGAAACTTTCTCTGAAACCTTTCCTACATACTGCAGCAAAGGTCGGCATCTTTCACATGACGTTAATGAGAAGATTAGTTATCTGCCGTTACCTGTTAAATGGTTAATAGTTATGTAAGAATTTATTTTAACAAATAAAGCTTAAGGTGCTTTACAGTCATAGTAACATTAACAAATGCACACACTAATGTATTCACTGATACATGGTGCCAGCCTGTAACTATACCAGGAGCAACCATTGACTGTATGGAGAGAACTGGAATGAGTTGCCCCTCCCCATTCACATTCCAAATAGGATGTACCTGCTGGTTCCTTAGAGTAAAAATAATTTTGATCTTGGAACATATATAGTTGATATAATTTGTTTGGAGTGCCTTGACTAATCATACATGTAACGTGTAGTACTTAATGACTGTATAACAAAACTGGACTGAGCGACTACATCCGTCCTCGTGTTTCAGTTATCTGTTGGCTCCAAGAAACCAAAATCCCATAAACTTCTATAGATAAATAAACTGATGTTTCTCTGTCATTCTATTTGTCAGAATAACCGTTCTTGCTTTGCTGCCTTTCTCTTACCATGTTCAAGATAATCCTATTTTATTCCTTATTGCAACTTAGTCTATGCAATGTGAGTGTGAATACGTATAAACACAGAAATGATTAAATTCTTTATCAAGTTCAGGTTTAAGATCTGTAGATTAATGACGAACAACATCAACAAATAAAATCAGGAGCTTCAGTCCATGTATTCTCATTTAGCCAAATTAGACAAAAATCAGACAAGAGCAGCAATTAATCCTGATTTATGTTTCTTTCCATGCTGACTGATTCTGGGAATCTACATCAAATTGTTTTTGAACTTAGGCCATGTCTCCTCCCCAGCCTGCTTGAAGGGCACAGGGAAGGCTGCTTGCTGTAGCTGTGGCTGTGATGTCAGACTTGTAATGTAATTACTAACCCATCTGTCTCCTATTGTATGACAAGCGCAAAATGTCCAATTATGGTTTGGTTAAAATGTAATTAGTTCAGCTCAATTTGCTGTCCTCCAGCGTGCTGATGTGCCCGATGACGGAGTGATGCTAGATTCTGGTTTAAGAACCGGACAGATTTCTCCCTGCTGCACCCCCCACACACAGTCTGAATGGTGATAGGGTTATAGAATGGTTCATCTGGGGGGAAAAAAGGTTAGTTAGTGCCACTTTAAATAAAGATTTTTTAATACAGTTTTAGGGGAAAATTGTGTAACATTAAATCACCTATTACAGTTGGTAACATGAGGAAATCAGTGCACCCAACTGTTTTATGATCCTATTTTATTTTTTTTTTTTACATTTTTTTATTGTTGATTCAATTCTAAAATTAAAAGATTTTATATTTCTTAGCATGTTTTTCTTTAGACAAAAAAAATAATGAAGGAAAAAAATATATATGGGGTATTCAAATCCAGGCCTCGAGGGCCGGTGTCCTACATGTTTTCCAACCAACCTTCCATTGAAGCTCCTTATTGGCTGCTAATTTCCAGGATCAGGTATGTTTAGCCAATAAGGAGCTTCAATGGAAGGTTGGTTGGAAAACATGTAGGACACCGGCCCTCGAGGCCTGGATTTGAATACCCCTGTTCTAGATCAACAACTACATTCATAGCTGAACGTTAACAGCATTTGAATTTGAAGAGTTGCTATTTATTCAACTGTTCCCACAGACAAACCCAGAAACTGAGAAATGTTGTCTTTCTTTTTTTTTCTTCTTTTTTTACTCTTTATTCAACAACAGTCAAAGCAGTGCAACTTGAAAGTTCTACAGAACAATCCCACACTCTTGTCTTTAGCTGATTGTCTCTTAATTACCTTTGTCTTAACATGGACAACACACCGGTCCAAATCCACAACGGTGATGCTGCCTTAATCAAAAATAAAGACACAACATACAGTTTGTTCTTCTCAGAAATGCTTACGTTGTTCAGTGTTTGCAGCAGTGCGTTCAATATTATCTATAGGTCTGTAGTGGAGAGTTTAATCACATCTGCAGTCAGCTGTTGGGCAGCAGAGTCAGAGCAAGGGACAGAAAACGGCTGATAAAGGAGGTCGGCTCTGTTCTGGGTTCTGCTCAGGAGCCTCTAGAGCTGGTTGCTCGATAAAGAAAGCATCCGAATATGAAAATCACTTTGGATCTGTTGGAACATTGAAGCTGCAAGGATCCTCCCCACTCACAGCTGTAACCATCTACAACGACTCAGAAGAATCTTGGAAATTGAGTGACTACAACTTCTAATTAGACCTCAGAGATCGACCAATTATTTTTGTCTTTATCATTTTGAATTGTCAAAAATCACTTGTTTTATTAAAAGCTCTTCAGTTTAATCTGAATCCTGATATTAAACATAATTTCTCTTGTGTGATTTCCTTTGTGACACACCAAGAAATAACACAATTTATTACAACTGGACTGTCAAAGTGACTAAACCATCAACAATTATCTTTTTCTTTTGTCTATCCTTTTGCCTTCTCGGGGTTTGATTTTCTAAGATTCTCTAAAAAGAGTCAAAAATGAGTGGTGATCAACAAGAGTGATTGCACAATGAATAGGGGGCACAAAAACACAATTGAAATGAGGATTAAATGTTGTGATTTGCATGTGTTAAATCAATAAAATGGAGAACAGAGAATGAAATGATTTAAAGTTAAACTGACATCTTTTGTTCACAACATTCTCTGCTTCCTCTAAGAAAATATGGAGCAACTGGTTAGCATCTGGTCTGATGATGGACAATAATTTCAATATAAGGTGGGATTTGGGCATGAATTAAGGCTGTGATTGTTTGCTTTCCCCAAACACCAAAATGTCAGAGCCTGGAGAGGAGTGCAGGGGGACAAGAAACTTCTGAGATAAGAATGTGACACAATTATTATAAACTTCTTATCGTCAATCCTCTTTTTTGCCTTCCATGGTGTTAATTCTATGACATTGAAACAATGATCGCAGCCGTTTGTGGGTCAAGTTGGGCTATTTTGCATCAAATGTGCAAAACATAAATGCCAAACTATCCATGGTGTACCCCACCTTTCCCCATGTGTGGCTGGGATAGGCCCCAGTAACAATGTGATCCCAAAAAGTGAACAGATGGATGCAAAATGTAACTTCACATTGGACAAATCTCATTTGTGTATGCTTTGTTGATCTATTTGCATCTCCTCTGCTCATTTTTCTCTGCATGCTGGAAAAAAAACACAAAAACAAAACACAAAATGGGTTGCATGCATTATTTTGCCATACAATCAAGGCAAATGTGTTTTTAGTTAATATAATTTTACCTTATTTCTGAAAAATATTTATTTTTGGAAAATGTTAAAATGAAAAATCCAAACTTTTGTAGACCTGTCTCACTATGATCTTTAAACTAAAGATGTCAGGTAACACAACATTCTGTAAACACACTCTCCATCAGAGCTGAACATCACAGCCACTCTCGCTGGCTCCACACTCCAATCCCACGAGTTGGAGTGAAGCATGATAAATCCAGGCTGGTGGGCCAGTCAGTAAATGCATCACATCTGTTTCTGAATGGGTCCGTTTATGCTGAACTGCAGTTCCTAGGAAATGCATTCCTGTTGTAGCGTAGAATGAATACATCAAAGCACCCCACACTAAGAGCGGCTCTGCAGGTTTCATGTCTGTCTTTTGAGCTTCACAAGCTTTAATTTTTAACCATTTATGGGGGTCCCTCACTGGTCTTTACGGAGACTCAGTTAAAGTAAGATTCAATAGGTCAGCTGTGTAAATCAGCCTTGCCTGTTGACTGCAAAGCTTTCTTTTATATACAAGGAATAATATCCCAATTGCATCAAATTGGATTAAATTTTGCTTTTGGAGTGAATGCAGCCCAGTTAAAATTGATCATGCCTCAGAACCGCAAAGAACATTAAATTTCTTTACTCTGGTATTGTGCAGCTGCAGATTTCTAAAATGTTTTGTACTGCATAATATCACTATTTTTTTTTTAAAGAATTAGCTAAGTTGCAGTCTGCTGTGCTCCTTCCCACAATGTGAACCCTTGCAGGAAGCCGAGCGACGGCTACAACCAAGCAGCTGACAGCCTGTCACAGAGTTAAACTGTCTGTGTCAGGCGGCTAACGCTTTCCTATTGACATTAATTGCAGATGACAGGGCTAAGTACAAGGCCCCACGCAGCGATAATGACGACTTTGGAGGAAATTCTTCATGGTCTCTCCTTAGTTTGCTGTGACAGGAATGATTATGTAGGCTACGAACTTGTCGAGACCACATTCCTATAGATGAGTGAGAACACTGTGTGAGACAAAAGCAGCAAGTCAAAAAGGTACATTCGTTTTTTTTTTCTAGTTGTTGCATTCATTTTACATAAATTTTAGATATTCGTTTATTTATTAGGTAAAATGTGTTCAAACACAGTTTTTTAAAGTTATATGTTTAATCAAATGATCAAATGCTATTATCTGTCACCATCTATAAAGTGTATACTTGAAACAACTACAAGGGTTTCCAATGACGATGTCATTAGGGACATGCTTAGAAATGCAAGATGGAATAAATGATGAAGATTCACAACATTTGGCTCTCTGTCTTCATTCTTTTCTACAGTCTCCCAGTAAGATTAAAGAGAAACATTTCATAAAGAAATTGATTGTTCTTGTTTTCTGCAGTAAGATTCCATACAAAGCTGCTAGTTTCATGGCACTGGCAATGTTCTAGCGACAAGGGCCAAGTAATGACTCACCAAAATATCATGGACTTTATCTCTTGTGCTTTCCAGAGAACTTCATTGGACGTCCTCATGCCGTTCAGTTGAAGATTTACTTAATTCCTGATAGATTTGTGTCCCGAATTTCTGAGTCTGTCTATCCTTGGTTTGTCTTTTCCGCTCTCTAAAGCTACGTTCACACCTCCCTCTGCAACGTCCATTCAAGCTACCACATCCACTGAAAAGTCTGGGGGAGGATTTCAGACTGGACACATTTGGTTAAAATGAACCAGTTTGTTTCCCTCAATACATTTTCAGTCTGAATAAACCCCAGCAGAACCTGGTCCAGAACCAGGTCCCTTCCTTAGTAACTCCCTCTGCAGTATAAGCAGCAATACAAAGTTGATACAGACGTTTAAAATTAGTCAGCAAAATAGAAAGTTTGATTAAGGGAACTATCCCATCAAGGATTGCAAAGCACAGGACTCCCACTATTCTTTATCTGGTTGCTTTTACCGCTCTTATAATTTCTGGCCAATGGCTGAAGAGATTTCTTTAGTCACATGGTTTAGTTTACTTGCTTTGGTTCGGAGCAGAAATGTCTGGTTGACGGCAATGTCAAGACCATACTCAAGGTTCAGGACTAAATCCAGACCAAATTAAGTAAACTTGTCTGGACCAACTGACTTTTCTGGTCTCAATACACCCTATGTAAACCTGTGTATAAGTGTTTTGGGGTTCCACATTCAAAACTCTAGCATTCACAAATTACTATTCAAGTTTCTATTACCATTTTTGTGCTCTATGTACAAAACATGAGTCCACTGAATCCCTGATGAAAGTTAAACCAGCTTAACTTTGACCAATCAGGGAATCAGATTTGGTAGTGACAAATAGATATCATCCATTTTAAGTCATGGAAGAGCAAACCGTTCGAGAAATGATGAATTAGTTATCAATAATTGCAGTTTGTGCCCAGCTGGACTTACTTGATACTAAGCTTTTCATATATAGGAATGGAGCAGTGAAAGAAAAAGCCCATCCATCCATCTTCTTCCGCTCTTCTGGGATCAGGTCGCAGTGGCAGCAGTCTAAGCAAAGATGCCCAGACTTCCCTCTCCCTGGTTCCTCTCTCCTTTCCCCGGTTCAAGGAGTGGCGGACATGAGCTAGAAAACAGTAGAAAAAGAAAAAAGGAGAAGAATCCCCTCCCTGCTTGTCCAGTGTGAACACCACTGGCTAAACTTGGGTTCATAAATGTGCATTCACGAATGCCAGTTACATGCCCAGAGTGACCATAGCTTAACAGATTCACCTGCAACCTCAATGCTTTCACTTTTAAAATGCTCCATCTGTTACTTAGAAATATTTATCTTATTAAGTACAACGATATATTGAAGCTCAGTCACTGATCTGTTAAATTTCTCCCCATGATTACAGACAAAACTAGTAAACATTATATTTCAATGTTTAGGCTTTTAGGTGTCAGAAAAACGAAAGCCAACCAACTGTGTGAATAAGCAGCATCATGCTGCTGGGAGTCAAGGACATCCAATTTTAGAATGTTGGTTGGAAGAAAGCAGGAAGGCTCAGGGGAGGCTGAATCCCATATACAGGTCCGAGGTCCATGTGATGCCCTCTGAAAGCTTGGCTGCACTCCTCCGAACCAGATGGAAGCATAGCGCTGTAAACTGGTGAAATAAGACGCAAAGTCAAACAAGGGACAGAAAAAGAAAGCGTGTCCTTCTGCAAAGACAGAACAGTCGGAGTTCCACAAATCTTTCAAACTTCAAATAAAAATAACAAGCGATTTGATCTGGAACTCTTGTGATTTTGGAAATAACAGAGAAGAAAAGGAAACTCGTGTCATTTCCAACTAAAATCAAATCAAATCAAATCTGCACCTTTGGAAAACAAATTCATTTGACATTTGCATTTATAGTGTGAGATGAACACCTGCCTCTAATAAGCAACTTATTCTCTCCTTCTCTTGTTTTTTACTTTGGAACGATAGAAAAATTAGCTCTTGTCCGTCAAATGCTGCACAGCTGTCACAACCAATTAGGGACTCCATTTGTTTCAAGACTTTCTCACACTGTGCACTTACTCCAATATCAAGATGCAGGTTTAAAACACAGCAAAAATCAATTCAGATTGGACACAGTCCAGCTCCTGCTGCAATTCTCCAAGTCAGAGAAGCAGTGCAGGAGAACAAAGCATGGAGCAGAAAGGAGAGCCGCCCCCACCCAGAATTTTTACAGTGTCCACTGTTGTGGGTCTTACCTGTTCAGTCATAGTTTTAAGACATTCAGGAAAAAACTCATCATAACACGAAAGGAAGCTATTTTTTTAATTATCTTTTACACAGTGATCAAGAAAAACAGTTTCACTAGAGTCTATTTGTAATTTATGTGTTTATGACTTAAAACATTTATTTAAACTTTTTCTTATCCCTTTCCTTTGGTTGATAATCAATGTCTACTTTTAGAAACATTATGATGTTGACCTCTGGTTAAGGTGACCCAATACGGACCTTAAACTTTGAAAGATGTAGATGTTTTACCCTCAGTGTTAAACTTAAAATAGACAAACACATCCCAGAATCACCTTCAGCAGAAGCCCAGCCACCATGTTTGGTGCAGCCAACTCCAAGAGGAAGAAGAAAAGAAGAGTTCATGCAGATTGACGATTTTTATGGTGCATTCACACCACATGCGTCAGGCGCGGTGCATCAAGTCAATGTAAAGACGTGATCTGACCCTGATTTGGAAGTCGGGCGTGGCGCAGCAAGGTTGACGTGGCTCTTCAACCAATCAGGGCCTCAGGTTTGGACACGTGATATATTCAGATCAAAGGGTAGAAAAGAGATTCAATATAGTGTATAAATACCTGCGCTGTTAGCTCCCCGTGGGAGCCATGTTAGCATGCCCAATCACTCTGGCTTCATGGGTTGTGATGTTTTCTTATTTTCATTTCATCATCTTGGGTTAACGCACAAACTTGGCCACAGACCGACGGAAGTGACGACTGAAACAGCCCTCAGGTGTAGCTATCGCTGCCTGAGTGAAGTACACCGCACCGGGAGAGACTGAAAGATCTGGTGAACTCAGACACGATGATGTGCTTGCCGGTGCCTCTGTATAGCTCTCCGAAACATATAAACCCAAGCTAATTGTTTAACATCATCCATGTTTTCCATGATGTGGCAACAAATGAATTCCAGAACAACCTTGGCAGTTACCCCATGGCAGGGGCGTCAAGGCTATGAGCATAAATTTGACATGTGTCCAAAGAGATGCGTCAGTTGGTTTGCCGTGTCCGGTGTGAATGTTGCATTAGAATGGCACAGTGGAGTTCCTGACTCAAGTGTCTCCACCTTCTGATTGGCTGAAGCCACTTTTTCAGATAATCAGCAGGAAGTAATGCAGAGACAGCCAAAAAACAGGCAGGAGGATAGATTTTAATGACCACACTCTTAAAATACTTAATTCTAGGATTGTTCATGTTGGAGTATATTTACTTTTTTGGTTTTATTTTAACCAATTTTATATTTTTTCCCACCCATTTTCATTCGCTCATCCGGTACCGGGTCGTGGAGACAGCACGACTAATTGAAGTCGCCCAGACTTCCCTCTCACAAGGCCACTTCCTCCAGCTCTTCAAGGAGGATCCTGAGGTGTTGCCAGGCCAGTCGAGAGACTAAATTTCTCCAGCGTGTCCTGGATATTCCCTGGAGCTCCCGCCCAGTGGGACATGCCCGGAACACTTTCCCATGGAGGCATCCAGGAGACATCTGAACCAGATGTTCAGACCCCCTAAACTGGCTCCTCTTGATGTGGAGGAGCAGCAGCTCTACTCCGAGCTCTCTCTGGGTGACGGAGCCTCTCATTCTGTCTCTAAGGGAGCGCCCAGCCTCCTTTTGGAGAAAACTTGTTTCAGCCGCTTAGTCAGGATCTCTAACTTTGGTTATTTTTAACCACTAAGTTTTCAGTAGGCAGGGGCAGCCCTACTCTAGAGGAAAGAGCAGATCAGTCTGCTCTTCCTGAGGTATTTTGATGTCTGCAGCTATATGGATGTTTGCAACAGCCTGAAATAACTAGAAACTGCTGATTTACAGAACTAGTTCTATTCCAAAGAGAGGGTTGAATTTACTGAAGGTTGCAATGGAGATGAGACTGAAAAGTAAGTTCATTGCCATCATGGATCACATCAACCTTCCTGAAAAACTGTCTGGGCAAAGAAGCAGTTGAGGCAACATATTCCTCTCATTGAGTCGTAGACCTAAGAGGAGAATACCTGCCTTTGATCTTAAAGCCATCAGAACCATACAGCTCCTATTAGTCAACGCTCAGCACTTTAAATCCTTTCAGCTATTTTAACCACTCAGACATAAAAGTGATGGTTTATTTTTTCCTTGCTTACATTTACTCTTAAAACATAGTCACCTGTTTGATGCTCACCCCAAGAATCTTCAAATCTTTCCAAGCCATCTTTACAACTTTATTTTTCAAATTTTCAATATTTCCTTCAAGTTTACAATGTGTATTTCTGAGTTTAAAACTATTTTTATATACAATTTAGTATTTTTCATATTTTTCACTTTAAGATAATCTTGCTTTGACCTCATAAGTATCGACCAACATTCTAATTTGCTCACAGCAGCATATTAAATATTGACATACATCCAGTAACCACTAATTGCTGCTACTCGTAATGGAAAGCAGAGAAGTTCCTTTTTATTCAGTTTTTTATTTCATTATGTGGAAATACTGGACATTCTTTTATTTATTTATTTTTGTTTGTTTTTGTTGCCTGATTTTGTGAGTTTTTGACTGAATTGTTGCTAAATTTCTGTGTGAATTTTTCCATCAGACACTTTTTCGCTCTTCCTCAAGTAATTTTTTGGATGACTACCCTTCACCTCTGCCTGATCATAATAATATCCATGTAAAGCTACTCTCACTTAAGTTCAATTTTTGAATTCTTTATCTCCTTCTGATAATTATCATGAATATTTTAGTCTTTGTCTTTAAACTGGAATCAAATGCACACAGTACTGGGGATTTAGAGGTGATAGCATCAGTCAGGTGGTATTCTGCCCGGCAACAGGACCACTCTTTACAGAAACTTGTTTCTTAGTCCTTCAGGCTTGGCTGAGTCTGGAAGAGTGATGATTAGAATGTTGCAAAAAGACAACTAAAATCATTCCCTGCCAGCAGAAAACAGAGGATTAAAAAATAAACAGTTTTAGCCTTTTCTCATTCAATAGAGAGCTTCCAACAATACAAAGTATTCTCTACTAAGCCTTACTTTGAATGACCTCTGTGTCATGGGTTAAGATGTTATATCCTTTAAAAATAATAAAATAAAATATGATTAAATTTCTCTACTTGTTTTATAACAATCAACCGGAAAATGAGTCAGCTTGGAAAGAGTTTCAAATACTTCTAAAATTAAAGCCATGAAAAGTACGAGAAAAAGACGAGTAAAAGGTCAAAGAAATGAAACGCCCTGAAGTTACTTTGAGAAGGGTGAATGATTTTGAAAGTAATTATTACCAAGAGATAATAAAAAAAAAATCTTGTAGTTAATTCACATTATCAAAGATCCTGAGGCACAATTTCCTCTAATTAAATAATTTTCTGTATTTTTAAGGGAACTTTGATTGATTGGAACAAACAGGAAACCTGATGCCCTTATTGCCGGTTTGAAGGTTCTCCAGACTCCTTTGGGAAATCATGGCATCGTTGCAATGATGTGCTGAAGGTCTAAGAGAAGTTTGAGTTTATTAATGTTTGAGATTTGTTAAAGCAGATGTCTGTAGTGCAGAGGTGAAGGTATGATTCCAGGCCTCGAGGGCAAATGTAAATAATGACCTGGGTCAGGTGTGTTTGGCCAGTCAGAATATGCATAGGCGAGGTGTGTTGGTTATCCATCTGTCTATTTTCCATGCAGGCGAAGCTTGAAGGTTGACCTCAGACATGGGAACAGCCCTAGACAGAAGACTTGGAAGATAGCACTTTCTCTTTATTCTAACACACTTTGTCTCACAAAACCTTTTGTCTTCAGAAGTGATAAAACGATTTTAAAATATATTAAAAATATAAGCATCACAACAAAAAATCCTGCCATTGGTGACTCTTTAATGACTCTTTCCGCTGTCTGAAATAGTAGGGAGGTGAGTGGCAAGGTGTGAGCAGCAGCGTGGGGCGTGGGGGGTGGGGGTGTGCTGTTTATATAGACAGAGTGTTTCCATATTGAGCCGTTTTCTGCTCAAATTGGGTGTGTTTTTGCCCAATCTGACAACACTTCAAAGAGATAGACACTGCTCACATGAACTAAACGTAAATAAATTCAAGCTCTTTACTATTATTCCAGAAAAAAACTCTGATAAAAGTATCAAAAGTATCAATCACAACATGTTAATATCAATACTTCACTTTGGTATCAATACTATTAATACTGAGATTGACCTGCCCACGCCTAGTGGCCTTCAAAGAATAAAAAACATTTTTATTTTGTGAGGCTCCAGGTTTTGCTCTGGTTCTTGGTGCAAGTCTGGGTCATGGTGGGTCTGGTTCCTGGTTCAGGTCTGGGTCTTGATGTGGATCAGGGTCTTGGTGTGGGTCTGGGTCTTGGTGTGGATCTGGTTCTTGGTTCAGGTCTGGGTCTTGGTGTGGATCTGGTTCTTGGTTCAGGTCTGGGTCTTGGTGTGGGTCTGGTTCCTGGTTCAGGTCTGGGTCTTGATGTGGATCTGGGTCTTGGTGTGGGTCTGGGTCTTGGTGTGGATCTGGTTCTTGGTTCAGGTCTGGGTCTTGGTGTGGGTCTGGTTCTCGTTGAAAGTGTGGGTCTTGGATGTGGATCTGGTTCTTGGTTCAGGTCTGGGTCTTGGTCTGACATGCGTTGCCCTGTTATCCATCTTTCCAAAGCCGCTCAGTTGTTCCAGAATTGCCCTTATATTCACTGCAGTTCATTTGCAACAAGTGTCTTCAGTTTGGATCAATGGCGATCACTGAGTTGGAGCAGAGTTTACAAAGTTTATGTAACCTTTTGGCATATTGTATATTGTGAACACCAACTGTGTTTATAAAGTGACAATGTGTTGTGTTTTCGGCAAAGAGTAAACAGTTTTACAAATGTGTTAACTGCAAACTATGTTTTGGGTTAAAAGAAGAGAGTCACATTTTCGAGAAAATAATTAAACTAATTGATAGGCTGGTTTAGAAAATGGTACTTTGTGTTTTTGCAATTGGAAAAAACTATAAAACAGAGAGAGTGAGGGTAGGCAGTGAAAGTGAGCACTATTGTCTGCAAAGTAAACTTAAAACGTTTACAAAAGCTTGGATTTGATCGTTCTTAGAGATCCACATGTTGAAAATTTCAATGTATTAAACAATGTAAACACATTTTGTGTGATTATTTTTCTTTAAATATTCCAGAGGCTTTTTTTTCCTTCTTTTTTAATTATTATGTAGGTTAAATGTCCCGCAAATACATTCATGGACCTCTATCAAGGAATGCTGCACCCACCATTTAGTAATGCCAGCCATGGATGGAAAACACAAATTAGACGCACTGCTGTAATATTAACTCTGTAATTAAAATGGTTATTTTGTGAGCAGATTTGAAGTTTGGAGTGAATTTCCTCACGGAGGCGAGGTTTGCCGACATTCCAGTCCGCAGTGCGTTCGGATCTAATGAAGGAGCGGGAATAACACAACAACCTTGTAAACATGAAAACATCTCGTTTTAGCTGATTTGAACAATTATTATTTGTCTTCCTCGTCTGGGCTGACATTTCCCGGACCCTGATGCGAAATGTCAAGCAACAATTTGGAGATGAGCAATAATGATTGGGGACAAGTTGTATTTTTTTAGAGCTGATTAATGAAAACTAATATTTCGTGGCAATTAAAATGATTAAACGCTGGAGGGCTCCTTACAGTTAGTTTAGAATTGCTGCAGGAAAAAGGCGGCAACAAAGCTGAAAAGAAAATTGCATTAGTAAGTTGAGGAGAACTGTATTAAAATGCAAATGTACAGCTGTTAATAGTTCTTCAAAAACCAATAATCCCCTAAAGTCAGTCATGTGTCAAAATGGTTAATGGAAAAATATCCCAGAGGCACACAGGGTCCTTTTTCCATTCCACTTTTGATTAAAGCAGAAATCCTGTTGAGAGGAAGTGAAGATTAGGTCAGGATGGGACTGGTACAAATGGCTTAATGTGGGCAGGACAGCAAAGCCTCTGTTCTGATGCCCTGATTTTACAGATACGTCTTCTTCTGGGAAAAGCTTTGTCATGTTTGGGCAGACGTCAGGCTGATCATCACATCCCCACCGTCTTTTTTTTACATTTCTTTTTCCAAGTGGACACAAAACCATCAGTTTTGTCAGTTTTTAATAGTGAGCTCTATTATCCAGTAAAACTTCAATTCTAACTTTATTTATAAAGAACACTGTGGTAAGCACAAAAAAAACCCGTAAGGGAGGATTAAAAATCAACAAGTTACTTGAAGTTTGTCATCATTACTGTAAAATGTGAGTCTAAAAGGGGCGGGGCTTGTTCACACACTCAAATGTTACAAACATACATGTTGGCTACAAACACGTTAACATGCAAACGTGTTAACATGTACACGCCATATATGCATACACCAACACATGTAAAGCAGTCATGGTGAGTATTTCTGTTCTGCTAAGGTGGATGATGGAATTTAAATAAGAGGGAAACCTATGAATTCTTTTGTCTCTCTGTCTCTATAACAAAGTAACAAATGTTTTTAATATCTTGGTTTTTGCTCCTTGTCCAGTTGAATAAAGGAGTGCTTCTTAAACACAGGCATTTGTTGAATGTGCTGGAGTTAAGAAAGAGAGTCCTGTCTGTTCCACAAACAGAGCAGCAGCCACAGTCTAATGTATTTAACCTCTTCTTGGTGCAGACATTCATGTCTAAAAGGACCCTGGAGACCAACGATGACAACACAACCTGGCATTCTTATTAATAACTGATAAGTTGTGAGCCTGTGAAAGGCAGCAGTTTTCCTCCCCTCAGAGGGTCTAATCTTTTTGAAGCCAACTGCTGCTTCCCGCTGAATACTTGCAGGACTCGATGGCAGGTGTCAATGTGTGCCAGAACAGACGCCGTCACTCTCCCCATTCCAATCTCCACATCTCATGGGGGCTTGCTATGCAAGCGCCGCTCCAGCCTTCTGGCAGACGATTATTAGGATCTGTTTGGTCACACATGGTGCAGATCAGAGGATGCTCCAAGAAGTAATTACAATCAGGCGGAGAGCTTATGTGTTCTTTCTGCTGTGGAGGAAAAGCTGCCTTACCACAGACTGTTTACACACACGCTGTTTGTCCTCTGCACACCTCCTTCACAGGAGAAGACGGACATTTATTTTGTTGAAGAAATTGGGCACGAAAATACATTTGGTCAATTTGCCTTCAAGAAAGTTTTCTTCCAGTCTGAATGGATCGTATGGAAGAAAAATTGCTTGATTGCCCCTAAAAAATACCTAGATCTCAAACTGTGGTTTTACCGGGTATTGTACATTTTTAAGCCTTTTTCACCATTGCTCTTTTGGGTGGATACAGGCTGTCTGTGGACAAAACATTTTCAAAGCTTTACTGGAAATTGCACTTGGTGAGCCCGCAGAGCAGGAGTGTCCAAATCCAGGCCTCGAGGGCCGGTTTCCTGTATGTTTTCCAACTAATCTGCCATTGAAGACTCCCAACCACACCCGATCCAGGTAATCAGCACCAGATAAGGCAGGATTTCTGGAAAACCAGCAGGGGGCTGGCTCTCGAGGCCTGGATTTGGACACCCCTACTGTAGAGTGAAAAGGTCCTTACACATTTTTTCTTTTGCCAGTTTGAGATGGTTGCACAATGCTACAGGGGTGGTAGGTCATAGCAAACATTTATATAGCACAGTAAGGTAAGTAAAGGTGAAGTAGGTGAGATGCAGGCTCATCATAAGGAGATGGAAAAAGTGGTATGCTCCTTGTGGGTTCTTTGCATCCAGCCTCACTGTTAGAAATTAGGAAATTAGACAAGCAAAGCGTAGTTTGCGATGCAGTATTTACGTGTGATCAGTAAGGGGTCAGTTTCGTACCTTACTAATGACTAGCGTGTGGCATAAGTGTACAGTTTGACAGCATCAACCTTTTGTCACACATGCATGCAACTGACAAAAACTTTTGGATTCTTCTTAAAACACTTACACAACAATTGTGTGTTGCATTTTCATGAAATCCCTTGAGGTGGTTGCACGAGCCTCATGAATAGAGTTAAGTTAAAGTTGAAGTCCCATTAGTGTGTGAAAGTTGTTCTCTCCATTTGACCCTCCCCCTGGGGGAGTGGTGAGCTGCAGACACAGCCACGCTCGGGAACCATTTGATATTTTAACCCCCAATCCAACCCCTTAAAGTCCCTCTCCAATGAAAATCATATTTTTTTTTTGTTTTTAACATGTATGTGTGGTATTTTTCTTATGAAAGGGAACAAATTAATGAAATAACTTTGTTTTTTCATTTTTGAGTATTTCTCCTTTTAAATCGCTGTCAATCAAACTGTCACAGACAGACTCTGTTTGAATTAATGAGCTTTCTATACATCATAACAGCTATGCTGAACATGTGGTAAACCCGGCTAGCGTGTCTAGTTCAGGTGCTGGAGAAGAGAAGATGGTATCTTTGCATTGACTGCAGTCAAATGAGCCGCCGTTCACATTTCTGTGGTCAAATCAGCACCACTGGATTTTTTGTGTGAGTTTCATCCAATACTTATGGTATCAGGACTGAGAACGCTGGAATATCTCCACCAGACTCCACAGAGCTTCTTTATGTGACCCCGTAAATGTGAACGGTGGCTCATCTGGCCGCAGTTGTAAAGGATTGTAAATCAATGAAAGAGCATTTTGATGTTAGCTTTCATTATTTTATCAAGAACTCTGAGAAACCAATGATTGAATGTATTGATCACAGCAACGTCAATAAACATTGGAGAATTAGCTAAAAGAGTCTTTGGTGAACTGGAAGGAGAAAGAATCAGGATTTTGGAGGAAGTTCTGTCCATGAAGATCTTCACTTCCTCGTCTGAGCTGAGGTCCGGGTCAAAACCAAACGGCTGGACATTACTGGTAATGCTTGACATTTTTATATAGCAGCGGTGAAGATTTATGCTAGCGAGACACAGACAACTTTCAAAAACAAAGTACGATAGGCCTATTGTAAAACACAAAGCTTGTAAACGAAATTTAAGGTGCATAAGACACAGTTAAACCACATCCTAAGAACATTAACATTGTATATTTTACTTACAAAGACGGAAGAATCCCAACACTCGCGCGCACAGAGCCGACTCAGAACGAGCATGGCCGCATCTCCAGTGAAAATGTGCTCGATTCAACATAAGACTGCACGATGAGAGCACTCACTCTGACTTAAATTTAAAAACGAAACTTAACTGAAATGATAGATGTCTCACTCTGAAAATTTATCCCAAACGAAATGTAAAGCAGGGTTAACTTAAAACAAATGCTATATTTTTTTACTTAACTAAAGCCATTACAGTTATCTTTTGTTTTATTTTCTTGACCCTTTCACTCTTTTCTCCTAATGTGCATTAGGAAAACGAGTGCATCTTCTTATACATCCCATTGCAAAACACAATTTTGCCTTTTAGTTTGACCGAAAACAATTTTCTACAAACTTTTTAGATATTTTTTTAAACTAATTTTGACCCTCTTCTATTAGCTTTATTGGTGGGAAGGCGGGTGTCATGATAACCATCCGAAGAAGATGCAACAGCATTGTAGAGCTCAGCTTCTAGAGTCAGGTGACAGCAGCTGCACGGGTTTAGATTTAAACTCTAATTTGGAGAGCTAAGTCATCTAACTAAACCTATTTTTAACATTCTCTTAAATTCACTTTAACTGCAGCCTCATTTGGTTTAGCCTGAAGTGCAATTCACAGTAAAGGTGTTATTAAGGGTTATTAATGGAGTGAGAGCAATTTTCTCTTGATCAGGCCTTCTTTTCATAAGCTGTATTATTATGGCATAATCATAGCTGTATTAATGTATTTGCAACCAGGAGAATTTTGCAATCAAACCAGCATTGCAGAAATGGAGACAAAGGCCAAGGGCAGAGCACCTTTCAGGTGTCCCTGTGGGCCTGGAAAATCATGGTCTGAGAAGTGCTGGAAGCTGCTCATAAAACAAGTCAAACAAGTTTGCATTTATGTGTGATGTGTTAGTTCATGTCGTCTGTTCAAACCATCCACTATATGAGAATTGGACTGAGGGACTCCTTCCCCCTCGGGTTCTAAGAAGTACCTGCTGGTTCCAAGAAGCCACAATACCATAGATTTTTAGTGAAAATTACAGCTATTACTCAGTCATTATATTAGTCAGAATACCTGTTTTTCTTTTTTACATGTTTTAGTAATCCTTTTTTTCTTCATTGTTTCTGTAGTTTTTCTCAAGTTATAAACTGGCCTATCAGATGTCTCCATAAATTTGACAGATTCTCCAGAGCCAGCTGTCAGTGGATTGGGTGTGGCCTTCCAACAAGCTCACTCCTGATTGGTGAGAGTGGTTGTCATAGAAATGTTGACTTAGACTGACTTGGACCAATCATTGCTTACTGATGATTTCTGGTTCCAACATTGCGATGTCCATATCACAAAAAATTGGCAACTGAATTGACTTCATTTTGTTGGAACCAGAAGTGACCCGTTTTCTGTGTGTGACATCACACTAACTCAGTTGGTCCAGTTCTCTCTTACAGTCAGTAGTTCCAACTGTTGATCTGTTTGTGAGATTTGTGGTCTTTCAATGTCTTATACTCACCGAAAATGCATTCTCAAGTTTTTATTCATGTTTGTTAATCCTAGATTTCCTAATTTCTACCAATGGATTCAATCACTTTTTGACACTTGGTCCCAAACATTGAATGCAGTTGGTATCCTGTGATGCTATAAGGACATAAAAGGAGCTATAATTTGTCTTTTTATCCATTAATTCAATTCAATTCAATTCAATTTTATTTATATAGCCCAATATCACAAATTCAATTTGCCTCATTGTTACTTGTTTAGTACATTGGCACCTTGCTTAACAAACATAATTTGCTCCAACTGTCCATTTATTAAAATAATCATTTGTTATGCAAAAACACAATGTCCTATAAAGACTTTTATCATGTTCAACTTTGCGGTGAAAAATCCCAACTTCCATTCATGAAGGGGTATGGGATGTAACTAATGTCCTCTTGTCAAACCTGTGGCACCGAAAAAAAACCCGTAATGTTGGCGCCCTCTGAGGGTCCGTTTCTCACTTGAAGGCTCATATAAAGGCTGGGGTGACTGCTGATCTCAGCTAGTATGGTTCTTTGAGCTTGCTACTTCAAAAGGAGCTGTTCAGTGCTAAACAGGATCGTTTTTTTCGTTTGATCAAGAAAATTAAGAAAAAAATGATGTATATTGTTGAGAGGTATTACATCTAGTTTTATTTATGGGAGTCGGATTGAGCTTGACTGTAAGAATCGGCCTATTCTTCAGCTCCAACAAGTCACACCTCACAGAAACGTGAAAAAAAAAATATGTCATTCAATTTGCAAAAAGGTGTCCTGCTATGAAATGACCTTAAGGACCCACTTCAATGAAAATTGTGTTTTTAACATGTTCTTGTAGCATTTTTCTCTTGAAAAAACTTGTAGTTTCCACATAAAAACCATAGCTGTCAGGCTACAAGCTCTGGGTTTTATTTTTGTCAGGATCATTTTTTTTTTTCTTTTTATCAATTTATGGTCATTTTACTGTATCTGCTAAGGCATTTCTCATTATCTACAGACCTTTCCAATATGGCGTCGCTCTTTACATATCTTGGTAAAAGGGTAGCGTGGCATCTCAAGCAATATAACTCATTGAATGTTTCAAACTGTTTAAAAACAATGATGACAATAATAATAAAAACTTTTAATATTCATATGATAATTAGGATTTGGTGCCCACTCCAGCAGATTGCACCTTTGTAGCCACCTGTGTCGCCTATACTCAGGGTAGACCCTAGATTGTGGTTGTGAGGGGCTGTAGGAAGGGACAAAGGGATGATGTGAAGGTTTATTTTCTCACCCACAACTCAAATTTCTGACGAAGTACTTCAAAACTATATCCTAGAAAAGTTTTTTTTTTTTTAATTTTGACTAAAAAGGACAAAATTATAATTAAAAGGCCACTGGGAACACTTTTACAGTAGATTGAAAGATGATTGGAGTGGGAGTTTAAATTTTAGTGACTCATCTGAGCCACACAAGACACAACTGTACCCAGATTTAGACATTATTGTCTTTTTGAAAAATCTTTTTTTTTTTTGCATGTCATGCAGTCTACTAAGTCTTACAAGTGTGTGAGGTGAGGCGTGTGGCAGGTAGTCGCAGTGGTGTTCGTTAAGCGGATCAATATTATGCAGTGCATTCATTACACACACACATAAAAATTACTCCTTACATTGAAATTACAGCAAGCAAACATGTTAAAAGCAAGGGAACATTTCACTCATTCACTCATTGGAGGAATACACCAACACACATATTGGGTTGATACAATTTACTGATTTAATTCATTAGTGACTCTAATATTCCCTTTTGACCCCAAAAAGACATTTTCAGAGAATAGTTTTCATATGTTTCGTCATCTTTAAAACTTCTGTACAGGTTTTCAGTTTTCACAAACTTCACATCTAGGGCAGCAACGTTGTTTCGTTTCTTTAGGGAAATCAAGAACGAGCATAAAGGGGGGAGAACAAAAGGCGGAGTGTGGAGACATGTACAGAAGCAGCTTCATCTGGATAAACTATGTACATTTACAAACCATTCATACAAATTAGGCTCCTAGATATAGAATTTGTTACATTACATTTTGAGTTAGGCGAGAATAGACCCCCCTCCCCCTCCCACTGACAGCTGAAGAGTCAGAAGTTCAGTCAGTATTGAACCAGTTCACCCATCAGACTCAAAACATGGCTTTGTGAGGGAAACACTGGTGACAGCTGGGGAGTGACGAAGGTGGAGTGCACACCCCCAAGGACACGGGGGGATTGGCCTCTTCAATCCACACTCTGCAGGTTGGGTCAGCCCACAGAGCACACAGGTGAATCAGCATCGTCAACTGTTACCAGATTTAGTTCAAATCAATCAGGGTTTGGGTTTGTTTTCAGAAAAGATCACAGGAGCGAGGGTCTGTCCATTCAGGGTTTGGTCAGAAAGGTGGAACTACTAAAAATAGAAACAAATAGAAAGAAAGAAATATTACAGCGTCTGGTGGGCTTAGCAGCTGCAAAGAAAATGAAAAGGGACTGAAGTCACAAATTCAAACCAAACTGGCCTATGCAACTCTTGCGATCTAAGCATTGCTAAGACGGGAACAATCGTGAAAAGGACCAACGTCAATAGGATAACAATCATAGTTCCAGTTAATCGTTTTAGGTTAGCTGTAGGCATCACACGTTGCTATTTTCTATGTTTGGTAACAGTAAAAAGTAAGTGCTCTTTCTACAGAACTCTGAACACAGAGCAGGGAAAAAAAGAATGGATGATCGTGTTGGTACAGCTGATGCTCACGCTTCCCTGGGATGGATAGAAGCCCCAGTCTTTGACGCACTCACATACTGTGGAGTATTTTGGAACGTCAGCCTGAGGGGAAGTACGGAGTGTCACTGTGATAGTTGTAGTCTGGACAGACTTTCTGCACCAGCTTGTAGTCGGTGCTGTAGAAGGAAATGAAGATGCAGATAACCTTGAAAGGTTTGGAACATAGCCAGGACACGTGGCTCTGAGTTTGCTCCTGGTAGCAGGTCTTGGATGGGTCGAAGTTGCAGAGTGTGTTTTTCGCACCTTTTTCCACCTTCTCATACTCTATGCGACAGTTGAAGGACTTTGAGTCCTTGGCATCTATGACCGACTGCTGTGCCGCCACATCAAACTCAACAATCTTTGTGGGTGGAACCAAGCTAACAGATACATTGCCATGGCCTGTGGAGTTGTGCCGGAAGTAGACGCTGAAGGTGCCGTTGCCATGATCCACAATTTTACCAGTGATCAGGAGATTGAGTTTGACTGTTTTTATGTTGGAGTGGAAATCCCCCCAGCCGAACATCTTCTTGAACTTTCCCGTCTTAACCATGGGCCGCCGTTTTGTTCGTGGCCGTGAGTCCTGCAGGTCTGTGGAGTTCCTCAGCCAGTCCCACAGGTCCTGCTCAGAATAGGGCTCCGGAGTGTCATAGCGCAGGTCTAAGGCTGTGCTGTTCTCTTTGCCTTGTAAAGTCTGTGACAGCAGCCTGCTGATGGACATCTCCTTACCATTTCCTGTCCATATATGCTTTAGCGTAGATTTGGGGCTTCCTGACTTTACGATGTCCGACCTTGAGGCTTGGGTACCCGTGACCTGGAGAAGAGAGCAAAACATGTCAGTCTACTTGTTTTGCAAAGTGTACCAAGAAATGTAAGTGGTCCATTTGGAAACCAGATTATGTGAGTTCCATGCTGGAGTTGCGTTCACACACTCTCACTGAAGGCAGACTTCCAACTGGAACTCAAGACTAAAGCTATGTTCACAACACCATCAGCAACGTTTGTTCAGGCAACCACTTCTAATCAAAAATCTATGAAAACGCACAGAAATGTGCATTTCGGGCTTCCACGTCCAAAACACTTGTGTTCACACAAGTCTTCTGTAATGGGCTCTACATTCAAGACGTACAGTGATTTAACATGCGTTGAAAGTTAAACCAGGCTAAACTTCAACCAATCAAGGACTTGGATTTAGCATTTACATATGGATGGAATCCCTTTTAATTTACAAAAGGGCCAACAATTTGAAATTTGTTCATGAAGAAGAATTTAGTAAATGCAGTTGTTACCCGGTTGGAAATATATGACACCAAACCTTTCATATAGGATAAAAAAAAAAAACAAAAAAAAAAAACATGGAGCTATATTTGCACTGCTTAGGCATTTTGCACCAAACCAATCCCACCTGTAGGCGGACATGCACTAATAGACAAAGGAAAGAAGAAAAAGGACAAGAAGAGAAGCCCATCCCTGCTTGTCCAGTGTGAACACAGATGCCATTCAACTTTTACAATTCCTGTTGTTCTTTCCCCTTTGTTGATATTCAGGCTTCATCAGTGGATACATTAATGTGCTTAGCTGCACTGAATCCCACTTTTAAGGATTTGCTCAATCGGTATTGCTAATTCAAGCTAAAAGCTAATGTTCTCTGAGAATGTTTCAGAAGAAAAAGGCCTAGCTCCCTTTTTTTTTTTTACTACTAAGCCTGCTTTTGTCTCCCGCCCTCAGTTTCATGTGTTCATTGGGGTGTTTGATCTGTCATGACATGGACTGAGGACCACACAGCCTCATAAACAAGGGAAACCATAAAAAGTATTCGAGAACAAACTTACTAAGGGTGAGAAAAAGCTGTATAAAATGGAGTAGAGACTCATAAAAAACACAAGGATTTTATTACACAATTACAAAGAAAAAGCAATCTTGGAAAGGCCGCTCAACAACAGCACATTACCCACACAACCATGCAGCCCCAAACAAGGTTCTGCTCTTTGATTAAATTAGCAAACATCACATTTGTGTTTGCTAACACTATCACCCAGATTTGTTTTCTCAGAGAAACTTTCTCTGCAAAGTTTTTAAATCTCTTCAAATCTGATTGAGTATGGCTATTAGATTGAATGCAATGTCTCATCAGGCCAAACAAACAATAGTTTTTTTTCATTTCCATTTTTTTTTCAAGATTTTATCTGTTTTCTGTTTTTTTGTTTAAAGATGGAAAAGTACAAGAAGTTCTTGCAGAATTTGATGATTTTAGGCCTAATTTGAGGCGCCTTTCTTAATTGGTAGACCACAGAAAATACAGTAATCTACGGAAGGTAAAACAGGAAAAACTGCTCCTGAGATAAAGACTGCTCAGGAGGTAAGCATGCTGCTTAAACTGAACATCGATTATCCCAAGCATTAATGCTGCTCATGCGGCAGCGATCAGATCTGCGTTTAGGAGAGCTGTGGTGGAGGTTCCTGACATTGATCGCCTGATTTCCGTTGTAATATGTGACAGCAAATCTATCTGTGTGCGGTTTTTATGTTCTGCAGTTCTCCCAGGATCAATACTGGGGGAAAAAAGCAGGTATCTCTCAGCTCAAAGTCTGCTGCCATGTCAGGCAAACTTTAGAAACCACAGGGCTTTGATCTGATCTGTCTCACTTCAGGACCCAGAAAGACATTGATGCTCACTCCTGCTGTGATCTGAGGGGTATTTCCAACAAAGTTCGAAATTTTCTTTGTAGACATTGCACCTTTAGTCCATCATATGTGCTATATCATTTGTCCAGAGAAGGGAAGTTTGTCTGAAGACTGAGTTTCACGTCATGCTTAAAACAGGCTCTGATCAGACTTGAAAACAGATCATTCAAAGCTTGTCCACTGAAAATGTAAAATTTAACTTCAGAAATCTTTACAGAGAGGATCAAACTAATGGGAGAAGTGAACAGAACAAGTCACGGTTTAGCTTGATCTTAAATATAGCTCCTGCTGCAGTTTTGGGAAAAGTGTCCCACGGGGGAGGGGTCAGTATGCACGTGGCCACGCCCGGTTTGGCGGGTCTTCCTCATGTGGGGAAAATGTGCTTCTTCTGTCAGGTTAAAGTAAGAAAAACATGGATTCACTTCATCAAACATCAGCAGGTTCTTTTTGGTCTTTCAGCAGAAAGTTTATCCTGATATTTGTTTTATGCTCTGACGTGCTTTGATGAGCATTAAAATGTTGTAAGTTCTCATGAGATAATGCTTTATAAAACAATTTCTGCTAAAGAAATGAAATACTTATATTTTTGTAAGATCACTTTTGAAAATTCTGTCCAAATTATCTGTAAGTTTTTGCTTAATTTTGAGATTCGTGTCCTATAAGACATAAATGTAAAACACTGTCAGACTGTTTTTTTTTAGGGTTTACATTCTGAGAAGCACAGAAGGAAACATCCCGACAGATCCTCTTCATTGAGGAGCCTTCTCTGCTGTCCATATGCTGAAGTTGGGAGGATACATGACCTCTGACTGTGAAGCTGGCAGGAGCATCTGGCGGGTGTGTGAACGGACAGCGTCAGAAGTTGGAAAAATGTAGATTTATCTGGATGAACATAGAGTCCAGATCTGTTTAAGTGTTGCCATCTGGGCTTATTTAGCTTCCTGAGGGCAACTAAGCCCTAGTCGGCCCTGAGAGGGAACCTGATGATCCTGGTGATTCACCCCATTCTTTTGAAAAGTCTGTGTTCAAAAGTCTAACATTCTAGCAAGTTTCTAGGACCGTTTTTGGGCTCTAAAACGCACAGCCATTGAATGAGCATTACCAGTTTAACCAGGTTGAACTTTGTCCAATCAGGGACTCGGATTTGGTAATAATGTGTCAATTTGGAACCCAGACAAGATAACAAGCGTGATGACATCTAAGTTTTTTTTTTTTTTTTATCCGCCATTATTTTGTCCCCAAATTGCAAGATTTCCACCACTTTGACATCTCGCAACAATCCTCTTCTAACTGTAGGTGGAGGACATGTGCTAGTAAGCAGTAGAAAAAGAAGAAGAAGCCCCTCCCTGATTCTCCAGTGTGAACACGCTTTTCAATGAGCGTTCAATGAGTGACAAGTGCTTGTCCAGCCTTTGTCTTGATGCTTTTGTTTTTAGAAGCTCAGTCCCCTCAAAAACCCTCTCCAGACCCTTCTCTTGCTCATTGGTGGTCTGCCTCAGTATCTGCAAACTCAGGACCAGATTTCCTCAAGGTTTCAGGATTGCATCTGTTAAATAAGCAAATCGGTGTGTAAAATCTGTTTGTCTTTTGATGAATTTGCAATAAAGACATTTCTGGCAGAAAGCGGGAACAATTGATATCACTTGTATCTGTAAAATTAGATGAAACGGATAAACGTAGCGCAAACAATGTGATTTATCACACGTAAAGCAGGATCGCGGGCGCTGCTTTGTTTCTATATTTGGCATGTCTGAAAGGCAGCAGCAAACTGGCACAACTTTACGCACAAAATGGCTGCAGGCATTGTTTCGAAGAGGAGGTGTAGACAAACACAAAACGGGATGAAAAGAGCCCAATTTGCTTTCATGCTGCAAAAATACATTTTTAGAATGCCAGAAGCAAAATTTATTAAGGAATATTTTCAATCCAGTCGTGCAATCTTGAAGCTTTTGCTTGGACTGTGAGGTAATTACAGCCACTGTCATTTCAATTTTTCTGTTTTGTCACATTTTTAGCTGTGGTGTTTGGTTGTGTGCGTGCTGTCCTCGGTCGCTCTTCCTCCTCTACAGGCTGCTGTTCTCTAGAGACCTGCAGGTCACCTGTACCCCATCTTCGATCCCTCTCTCATCGACCGTCATCAGCGCAGACGCACTCACCAGAGTGAGGTGCGACGGCCTGATTATCTCACCTTAGCAATCATGTCACAGAAAACAGCGTGCCCCTTGTGGGTAATAAATGTCCG
>NC_050524.1:29067244-29098176 GCF_002922805.2 Oryzias melastigma | reverse complement strand
ACAGATGTCCTTCACATAAAGTGGCAACTTCACATTTACACTATTTTTTTTAATAATACTGCTTATTGCATCTGTTAAATCATATTTATTATTTAAAGATCTTAAATAAAAAGCATTTGTGTAATCTATTTGTATCTGCACACAATTTGGTGTTTTTTATTGGGGATTTTAGTAAATCACGTCCCTAGAGTCTCTAAATTATTGTCAGATCTTCTTATTAGTGTTTGTGCTTTCAGCTTCACTTCAGCGGACAGCACAGTCACTCACACACACCCCAAACACAGAGTTCACATGAAAACACACACACTTCCTGCAGCAAGCAATAATCAGTACTGTAATACAGGGGTGGTTAAACCTTTTTACTCACTGGCCACAAAAGGGTTCTAAAATCTGGAAACGATGCCTGTCGTGTTTTGGTAATCCATCTGATAAGAGATTAAAATGACGTGGAATCTGGAAGAAAACGTGTTCATTTTGATTGAAAATACATAAATATTTATATTAAAACAGAATATTTTAGAGAATATACTTTAAAACTTTTCACTTTTGTTCACTTTTTTTTAGTTAATTGCACTGAACTTTGTGAAATACTGCGTTCATGTGGTGTCAGAAAAATGACAAATGTGAGTAAAACAACAAATCTTCCAACACCACATGATTGAGGAATAATTCCCTTCATCTAAGAAAAGCTCAATGTATTTGTAGAGCACCATCTATGGAGAGACACCAGAAATGCAGGGAAAATAAAACATTAATAAGGATTATCAACAAAATGTATTCCACTTTGGTGGGTCCCCGGGCTGTAGTTTGCAAGTTGAATTTATGTTATTAACATTAAAAGATCCAGATCTTTCACATTTGCATGTACCAGATGTAGAGCGGCTTGAATTCTCACATTTGAGTTTGCAAAAGTTCCTCCAGAGATTTGTCTCTGCTGTAAACTTGGAACTCTCACTTTGTTAGACAGATGGGCTTTCCTCTCCGCCTCACCTCTGCAGATGAGAGCTGCAGCTTCACTAAAGTTGTGAAGTGCGTTAAAAGAAAATGTAAAACTATCAACTATGCAGACAATGATGTTTACAGAACAAGAGTTTTACTGATCACACAGAAACATCATGTCAAAGAAATGTTACTTAACTCTAACTCTGTTTTATCCTGAAAGACAACAGACTCATTGGGTGTTGTTGAGTGATGTGTAAAAACATGAATTCCCTGTTCCTAATTTTGTGATACTGCTTTTAAATTTTTACCTAAATAGACTCCAAAATCCATGTTAACCTCAGACACACGCCTGCTTTCAATGATGTATCACAGACACAACCGTCCCATTCATAAAGTTGTCATTTGTAATATAGCAAGAAGGTTTCTCCAAGCTGTAAATAATACGCTAATAGAAATCCAAGTTTTGATTATTATTTCAACGATACATAGTAGTGCTGACGAGCAAGATTAATGAGTACGTTTTGTGGAGCGTTCATGGTAATGCGTCTGTATGTGAGGCAGAAGAATGTATAGCTGCAAAAAAGAAAAAAAAACTCAATGTGATGGACGTGAATTTTATTAGAAGGGATAATTAAAATAAATAAATAAATAAACCCATGATGTGGAGGACAATTAAGATACTTTTTTTTTAGGTTGTTTGACCTTTTTTATTTTTTGGACTTATAGATTTTTATTTCCTCTTTGCACTTTTAATCTTTGTTGTAAACAGGAAATATTGTGCTTTCAATTTTTTTTTAATTTTGCTGTAAAATAATCAAAAATGTATAATTCTGGGTTGTGTTTTTGTACAGTTTTAATTTTTTTCTGTAATAAAATGAAAATATTTCTGTAAAAAAAAAAAGAAGAAGAAGAAACTGTGGCTGTACTAAAAATTGATATCAAGGATTGCCACAAAAGCTGTTTTAAAGGTAAGTTTATTCAAAAAATTGTAAAGTACAATTAAACACTTATAAAGGCCAAGGACTGCTAAGGGTTAAATGGTTGGTTTGTCTTTCCACACATCCTCTAGGGACCCTCTAAGTGAACGATCACATCTAAACCAGAAGGAGAACTGCACTAATTTATTTATTTTTTATCTGATTTCTACTCTCTACCAGCTAAGAGACTCCACAAGGTTTGGGGTGAAAACAGGACTGGAAATCCCAAGCATGTTCACATAAAGTTTTCATGAAAAGAATCAGGAAAGTTCCTAATTTCTCCCTGTAATTAACTTGTCGCTTTGCGCTGAACAAACAGGTGTTATTGATGAGTCTGGGTTCGGGCCTGTGGCTGCACGCTCACGCCATAAATCAAAGCGCAAGTTTTGCCTCGTGACCCGCATTGTTTTACAACCTGAACAGGCAGAGAAGGAATCAGCCTGTCTGCCCCCATCATGCTCCACACACACCAATCAACCACCACTGAGCTTTTGTAGTTTTTTTCAATGTCTGACCTTGCTTTTTTTTTAAAGAATAATTCCATCAAATTTTCACAAAAAATCGACTGAGGATAATGATCATGAGTGGCGTCTCACTATTTCACTCAACACCGATTAAATGAATTTAGTCACAGCGGTTCACAACATCCTCATAAGTTCTTCACAAAAACAAATGCATACATCTAAATGATACAAAAGATTTAGGAGAACTGTCTGCATTTAAATGTACATTGGTGAATATCATGTAGTTGTGTAGTATGACGATTGCTCCAAAAGTTGGCGTTGGGAGTAGGGAACGTTCACCTGTTACTTCTCAATGTGGGTTTGACCAGCAGAAGCTGGTTTGAAGGCTATGAAACGTTGACATTACCACAAGCCTCTAAAATCTTTGAGGGTGAACCTTTAGGAGGTTTACAAACAAGTAATCCAAGTTTGAACTGAATTCTAGAGCCGACTCGACTTCTTTCCCAGTTCTCTTCCAATACATGAAAAACTTCATGTATTTCATTCGAGCACAAACTGCAATTATTAAATTCTCCTCCAGGATCAATTTTCAAACAAGGGGCACTTTCGTGAACGAAAAGGGATGCAATCCATTCATCACTAACAAATCAGGGCCCCTGACGGGTCAAAGTTCGACCTTGGTTCATTTTCAATGAGTGTTCAATTGCAGGGTTTTAGAGCCCAAAAACTGTCGTAGAAACTTGTGCAGTGATGCATAAACGTGAGAAACGCTTTTCTCGTAAAATTCTCCTTCATTCAAATTTGATCAGGTTGTCCCATTGGATCATATTTTTATGGGTGGCTTTCATTTCAGCTATATTTAACTGTCTAATCAGTAGGAAAATAAATGTCAAATTTGAGGCATCAAACAGGAGAAACCAGTAAATTCTGCAGACTCCCTAACTGGGGACCAATACCTCCAAGCAGAGGAGGAATTGGTCCCGTTTTTAAATCAAGCTTTATTTGTATAGCACTTTTCCATCTTGTGTTACAAGTGCTTTACATAAAAACATAATCGAATTTTAAAGCAAAAAGCACAAAAAATATGTTAAAAAACCCTCAGCTGTGTGGGAAATTCGGCATCATGCCTTCATTTGGTTTCTCTATGAAACTGTCCTCCATGATGTAACACAACAGAAGTTTGGGTTTTTGATTTTTTCTCCACAACTTCTGTCTATAAAATAAACTGCATCCACCGTTGTCAGACATACATATTCTTTAGAAACTAGAAATGACTATAGCTGTGTTTGGATAACACATATGCGCAAAACTTTATCAATTATACAATTGCACTGTTTCCATTAAATCATAATTATGCAAATAAACACAAACCAATTCACACGATAAGTCCTTCAGAAACGAATGTTAACAATTGTTTTACAGCAGATACATTCAAATTTCCGGCACGGGACAAGCACGCATCATCCTCTATCAAAGGAGACATCGGCGTCTCATTCAGGTCATGGATTTTGGGAAGTGTTTCCAATGAAGTTCTGCAAAATTTGTCAAATTTGTCATTTTTATCCAAATAATGCAAGTTTTTTCAGAATTGACATTTTTCCATTAGGTGAATTTGCTATCGCAAATCCAATTTGTGCAATATTATAGTAAATAAAATCAGGGTTTCTCCAACAGAGCAGAGCAACAGACATAATTATAAATAATGTTCCTTGTTGAAAGCTGAAATAACCAACCCTGCTGGTGCTGCACCGAAGACCACCCCCCCCGTCTTACCCGAGTCTGAGATTTTCTGACATCAGAGGTTCAGAACATTCTTGGGATGTGGGGGGGCTTGCAAAGTCTTAAGTCATCCTGAAGATGAAAGTAAATGTGGAGCTTGACATTTAAGCCATGTTTGCTGCAAATATATAACATTTCTTTGTTATCAAAAAGTGCAAACATATGAATGCATTTTTTTGTTGTGTTTTTTTTTAAGCAGCCTGTAATTGCTCTAAGAGTCACAGAGATTTCAAATGGCCTCAGATCAAAAACACTGAGGCTTTTTCTGGTCGGGCAGTTTGTCAGAAGCTGCTCTGAAGTACAGAAGTTGTGAAATCGTGCATTTTAAAGGGCAGGAGGCTTACAGGGCAGCGCAGTCTCAGCTGCTTGTTCTTTTACACACATTCTGAGTTCATGATATCAAAACATGAAATGCCATATTTCATCTTTTGCACAGCTTAGGATAAAAGTACAAATGTAACTAAATAGGATTACAAATTACTATTTTTTTGTATTAAAACTTGATTTTTCTTTAAATTTGTTTAAGGAATTCTAGTTTGTTTATTGAATCTTGTGGAATGTCTGACTCTATCTCGATGTGTAGCAGGGTCTTAGTGACTTCCTGATTGTTAGGCTGTTCCAGAACATCTCCAGCTGATCCAAAATGCTGCAGCCAGGGTTCAGAACTGAAAGCATCCATCACAGCATCTCACACTCAAAAAGACAGCAGGGGCTCTTCAGGTGGTAGATAGGAATGAGCTGCATTCCACCCCCTCGTATATCCCTGCTGCCTGGAAGCCTGAGTTTACCACCACGAGGATTAAAGTTGATGAAACACCAGAGCTCTTTGGAACAAAGAAAACTGCATAGAGGTTTTACTTGATTCTCCACCAAAATTCAGGTATCAGTGTGTGCTGCTGCCTTAGAAAAACAAATAAAGGAAGGTAAGTTGGGAATCATATGCACAGCACAGTGGAACTAACTTTCTGTGAGCATAGTTTGATTCTGCTGGGCTGACAGATGGTCTGCGTGTGCTTCACCACTGTGTGTTTGCAGTCACACACATCCAGATTGTGTGCATTTGTGTGTGTGGACGGTGGAGGAGGTATCTTTATCTTTAAAGGTACACACTTTTTTAAAAAATGCTTTAAATTATGGTTGATCAGAGTTTTCTCAATTCTATATCCACTTTTTCTGCTTTTAACTGTATATTTATGTTTTCATTTACTGTCATTAAACTCCAAAAATAAGGTTGTAATGCTGTATTAAAACAGAAATTGTTATATCACAATATTTTCTACAGTTTTTTCCTGATTTGTCTCCAATCAATTAACATATGTCATCATAGCTGCAGTGTTTTAATGTTTGAACAGGACATCTCTTCGTTTTCCAACTGTTTGAAAACTCCTTCCAGCAAAAAGTGTGAAAATAAAATGAACAACAAGTTTTCTAAAGTATTTCATATTCAAATTTTGGTAGAAAAATCCTTTAAAGCCACAAGAATTAAAGGTACACTATGAAAAGTGAATCAAAAGTTCTGTAATTTGTTACATTTAAAAATATCAGTTTTCAACTCAAAATTGTAATTTAATGAAAACTAATCATTTTAAGCGTAACAAATTTAAGAACTTTTTTATATTGATCCAAAGTTTCACTTTTTTTACTATTAAAAGAAGTAGTATTTTATTCAGGCAAACAGACATTCAAGATTCTGTTTTCTTTAACTCTGAACTGCTGATGTCAAACTCTAAACTTTCCTTTTTGATCTTATTCAAAGTACATTTCATGCTGGTTTTACTGCTTCTTCCACATCTGCATCTTCAGTGTAACGATGAATTTTCAGGTGTTTCATGAGGCTTTTAGAGTCTTCTACATCACACACTGCCATGCTGCTCTAACAGAACTGGAAGATGCACACACAGGTGTGTTTGTGCTTTTCTAAAGCAATGTTTACACCGCCATCGGCAACCTGCACTCAAGTGACCACGACTAATAGAAAGTGGGGATCCTTTATGCCAGGGCTTGTCTGTGGTTGTTGCCGTGGTTCTTGCCCGTCAGGTGCAGATGAGGTCCAGTATTATTTAATAAAGTTTGATTTGATTTGATAAATGTGCATATTTGCAAGTTTCAGGCCTCTGTGTTCAAAATTCTCAGATTCTCGTGTAGCTACACATATTTTTAAGACAGTTTTCGGGCTTTATGTCCTAAACACTTGGCGATTAAATGCACTTTGCCAACTAAACCAGGTTCAAATTTGACCAAACAGGTACTAGGTTTGGTAGTGACTTATAGATGACGTACCTTTTAACTCACGGAAGTACCCGCTGGCTCCAAGAAGCCAGAATCCCATTGACTTCAATTGAGCTATTACTCAATCCTTCTATCAGTCAGACATACTGTTCTTGCTCTGTTACCTTTTGTAACCCTCCAGCTCTCATAGGTATGTTAACGTTGAGGGTGGGGTCATCTGGACCCCACAAGACAGCATGAGGGTTAAGA
Source organism: Oryzias melastigma (assembly GCF_002922805.2). Taxonomy (NCBI): domain Eukaryota; kingdom Metazoa; phylum Chordata; class Actinopteri; order Beloniformes; family Adrianichthyidae; genus Oryzias; species Oryzias melastigma. The sequence goes on along the minus strand of NC_050524.1, from coordinate 29,091,536 downwards.
GGCTCTTACTAATATAATTTTTTTTTAATTATTCAAGTAAATTATTCAAGTTATAAACTGACCAATCAGATGCCTCAGTAAAAGCATGTGGTGCCCCACCTTGAACGATTGATTGACAGATTCACCCAAGCCCACTTTCAGTAGAAGGGGTGTGGACTTTGAACAAGCTCACTCATGATTGGTGACTGTAATTGCTATAGAAACATTGACTCAGACCGATTTGGACCAATCACTGTCATCTGGCTCCAACATGGTGACATCCGTATTGTAGATAAATGTCGACTGAATGAGCTTCATTTTGCTGGAGCCAGAAGTAAAGCATTTTCTATGGGTGAGATTATATATATATATATACAGTCAATGGTAGCATAGCTCTCCAACTTCACAGTGTGGTAACCAACTGTAAGTCCAACTTGCCCCGCTGTATGCTCCTCCCACCGCCACTAAGAGCTAACATGTGGAAATTTCACATTACAGCTGTGTCTGTAGCTCCTCCATGTGGAGGATTCACTACATCTTCCTTTTGAGCACATTCTCTAACCTCTGTAACCTGGACATGCAAGGCTGTTGCACTCTTGAGGTCCAGATTTCTGTTAAAAATAATTAAAATTATTGCCATTTTGTCCCCCCCATCTTTCCAGCATGCAGGTTCTCCTGCACTAATTCATGGCAGCAGATTATTCTTTAAAAGGAGCAGCCAAGGACATTAGGTTTAACATTTGTGGTAGCGTTAGCAGTTGTTAGCTTCTGCGCTCAGTTGTGTCACCGTGGAAAGCAGCGTTGGGAGCTTTTCCAGGGGAAGTTTGGAGCTGACGTTTCCCCAGGTGACATAAATCAAAGCTGCAAACAGATGGCCCAACTGCACAGCTCACCTAAATTAAGACCTGAAGATTGGCGCTAAAAGGAGGAAGTGTTTGGAGAGGCAGCAGGGCACCTGTTCGCCTGTCAGATCCGCAGCTCCTCTGATCGCTGACGGGGAGCTTCCCTTCGAGCTGCTTCGCCGCTGAATTAATGACAGCAAACAAAGCTAAAGCCTCCTCACATCCCCTTTGTGAGTTCATTCTCTTTCCACTTTGGTCCCTCTCAACTAATCTTCAGTGTCACACTTAATGAGATTTTCAGTTTGTAAAGTAAGTGGAGCAGTAACTCCCCGAGCAGCGCCTGCCACGGGCTCTGCAGCATCTCTTTAAATGATTTTAAGCAGCCGCACTGCACCTTCTGTCTGTTCCTCCTCTCAGAAAAAGCTCGAATTATAGAGGATTATTGCTGAAAAAGGAGCTTTAAATTATTGACTGCAGGAAAAGCTTCAGCCTGTTTTTCATGTGTGGTTTCATTCTTGAATTTCAGAAGCATTTGGAATCGTGAAGGTTTAAACGATATTCATACAGATCTGTTCAAAAAGATTAAAAGTCAATATTGAACCTGGCGCAATCGAGGTTTTGATTCGTGCGCGGTCGAGCATGTTCTGTACTACGGCAGCGTTTGGACTGGAATAAGTGTGACACACTTCACAGCGGAGCCGTCAGCGTTTCGGGGGGGGGGCTGCGATGATCAGTCGGGCGGATGATGGAAAGTCAGGGCTAAAGCTGGGCTTTAGTTTCTACTGAAGGGAATTCATGGAGAACTGGTGTCTCACTTTTAAAAGCCTTAACACACAACAAAGTTGCAGAAACCAGGTGGGAATGCACTAGAATTTACAAAAACACCACAACCTATAGAGAAAATACTGTCATCTTAGATTCATGCATTAAACACAGCAAAGTTTTCCACACAAAAATTGCTTGATGTCAAGAATAGGATGTGACGCAAATGGACAGCACAATGAACAATCATGACAAGTGACAATTTTAACCAGAAAATAGACAAAAATCTTCTTTATATCAACGGACTGAGTCAGAGTAAAGAACTCTTACGGCTATAAAGAAGAAACTTTGTATCAGAGGATGTTCAAAGGAGAGTTACTATAACACCTTCTCACTCCCACTGTGTCATATACGTTTTGGCCCTTTCCGCATCACTTTTTGATATTGACGTGCTGGCCTTTCCCAATAATTCGCGGGTCCCCAATAACCCTCCAGATGTAAACCGGTATCAGACGTGGTAACAGACGCCGAATCGGTACAGCGTTAGGATTAAGCCACGTTTCCACTGAGCAGTCCGGTACGAGAGGAGTAATACGATTTATTCTTACGGGCGTTTCCACTCAGTTAAGCGGTTTGTTTTCATGGCGCCTAAGGGGTATAGACCAGCATCATTGTAGTGCAACAACTAGAAAAGCAACAACAATGGAGGTCATCCAGCAGCTCGACTTTTTCTTGCTTTACTTTTTATGCATCTTGCAGAACAGGAATTTAATGTTGTTTGAAAGAAGATTGTGGGCGGCTAAGAACAATAATAAACAGGAAAATGTAAAAGCTAGCTTAGATTTTTAGTTTGTTTTTTATAATTTATTTATTTGCACTTACACAAGATATTGGAAAAAACAGGTATAAAAAATACATAAAAAAGTAGGTGCAGGAAGAGTAAAAAAACTCGTGTGGGCTTATATTAGAACCTCTACCTAATAAAACTTTAAATTAGCATAAAATACAATTATAGAATTTTATACATTCACAATTATACACATCATAAAATGCAACAAAAACATTTAGATTTCATACTAAAATCAATTTATTATCAGAGATTGCCTTAAACTTAGCGCTATATTGGCACTTTTATCACTTTCTGCCAATCAGCGGGTGGCTACAGCGACTCCGCCCCGACCGTCCTGTTCTATTTTTCTATGGACCTACAATGGATGGGGGCCCTCAAGAGGTACAGGTCAAATTTGTTTAATGGGTCCATTTAACAATGGAAGCACATTTAAAATAGTGGATCAAACTGGACTGTACCGGACCGCACTGCTCAGTGGAAATTAGGCTTTTGGGTACAGGTACAGGTGCTGGTCTGGTCCGCCTCTCAAGAGTTGGGAACCCCTGATTAGCATCTATGTGGCCCGGTATCAAGTGCCCCTCGAACCAGCTGGGAAAAAGCAGCTTTGCACTGATATGCAACATTTTACAGTAGTGAAGTATTTACGCAATTCAAATCATTTTTTTTTTATATAGCCCGATATCACAAAAGCAATCACCTCATTGGACTTCATGCCAGTAATTTTACAGAAGTGGTCATAAAATAGAAACACTAGCTAATTTCTAACTAAACGGACTAAATAAAACTGGTTATCCCTGACCTTAGCCCTCCCAGTAAGGAAGAACTCCTAAAAAAAAATCAGATTCAGGAATCAACCTAAATCAGCTTTGCATCATTATGCAACCCTTTTTGTTAGTTATGTCAGTCCAAAGCCAAAAGGAAAAGTTGTTTTTATCTGCTTCAGAATGAGCTGATTCACATATATTATTTAGTTGTCTCCAGTGGTTAAAGGGTTAATGTGCCATAAGTACACAAACAAATATTTCTGACACTTCTTCTTTCTGGCAGCCCTTCAATTGTTTACACTGATCACGCCAGTTCAGTGGCCTTGTGGTAGAGTGTCCACCTTGAGACTGGAAGGTCATGAGTTCAAATCCAGGCTGTCATACCAAAGACTCTAAAAATGGGATCCAATGAGGCCAAATTTCCCCCCACTAGCTGCGTGACAGTTAACGGGACCTTAAAACACAAACCCCAATACAAGCAGAGAGCCTCTTTGTTTAAGCTTTCAAGCCTCTTTTGTTTTGTAATTCCCACAATTGTGAATTTAAATAGTTGCAACATCCTGGATCACAAGGTATTTTTTATTTCATGAATTAAAACCCCCCTCCCATGGTTTCATGAACATCACCTCAACCCCATCAAAGCCTTTTTTTTTTAAGCCATAGCACCTTTGGGACAAAAGCCATTTAATGTCCGTCACAAGTGCACAGGCTTAAATGAATATATTAAATGAGGCAGTGAGAGTTCAGCATCATTATGAAAGAGCAAGTTATTAAGCTTGGTCTTGAAAATTTGATACAGCTGAGGATCATCTGCTGGCAAACCCATTTGGAAGTTGGTTCCATCGATGTGCAGCTAAAAGCAGCTTGTTCGGTTCTGACTCCACTAGCTGATCGCTTCTTGTGGATCTCAGAGTCTAGATGAGTAAATATGGCAAGTACTGGTGTCCCACTCCATTGGGACTATACTAAACTGGCAGCTGTCTTCTTCTCTGTGACATTTCTGTTATCTGTTTCCTGATTTGAATCTTTACAAGATAAATGAAGGTGAATATGGAGGGAACCAAGACATGTGTATGGATAAAGAGCTGAATTAAAGCATAAAACAAGGAAAACTGCACTAAATCATGAGCCATGTGGGTTTATAAAATGGAAGAGTTGAGTGCTTTTTTTTGATTTCCTAGAATCCATACACAGTTTTTCAAATGACCCCAGAGGTGATCCAGTGAAGAACTCTACAGAGATGTGTGGGTGTGTTCGGATGATAAATTTTAGTTCATTCACAACAGCCTAATGACCATACAGAGCAGATATTCAGTGTGAACTGGAATCTTTAGACCTGCAAATCACCCACCATATTTCAAATGAAGCAAGGACCTGGTGACCCTCCGGGAAGCGGTTCTTTTTATCCGAAAGCCTCTCAAAGAGCTGCACTTTGACAAATGATCGATTTTAGCCTAACATCAGAAAATTGTGCAGAGCACCAGATCATGTAAACCATCCAAGTCAAAGCAAACAGTCATCAGAATAGGATGTTTTCACTCAGAGTCAAAGTTGTGTCCAAACTAAACAGCTCAATGAATGAATAGATTCCTGCTCAGTTCAGAGGTGAATCAAACACATAATGTTCAGAGATCATCACATTTTAGGGAGACTCCCAAAAGCCCTAAAGACATTGCGGCTATTTATCTGACAGTGAGTGCACCTAAATAAATATCTGCTGCACTTTTTGATAAACTAATCCACAACAGTAACCCTGCCCTGTGCACATGCATGAGACAACCTACAGGCATGGGCTAAACGCTACTGCCTTCCCTTCTGCTGGCCAGCAGCTCTTTCAGGAAAGCTCTTTATGGCTAGGTGCCAGGCTATCTGGTTCCAGGAAACATTTCCAGCTGTTCCTAGAGCATAACTTGCTTCCTTTCCAACACTTGAGAGTATGATGGTTTGAAAAGAGTTTGAGCAAAAAGCCTTTTGAACCGCTATTTTCCAAAAATCTGCCCACAATTCAACAAAATACAAACAATGCACTGCAAATTTACAGAACTGTTGGTCTGCTGCCATAGATCCTGACTTTCATCTATCCTTTTTTCAGTTATTCATTATTATAAGGCGAGCTGAGAGACATAGTCCCTCTTTTTGTTCTTCCCTGGGGTCTATGCTCAGTGGAATACCTCCCCAGGATCGCATCTAGAAGAAATCTAAAGGGGATGTCCAAACCACCACAAATGGCTTCTCTTGATGTGAAGGAATAGTAGTTCCACTCCAAGCTCCTACCCACCAAGCTTCTCAATCTATCTCTAAGGTCATGATCCAAAGGTCATGAGTAGAGGTGACAGAAGGAACATAGATTGACCAGTAAATCTTTTGCTTAGCTACTTCTTCTAATCAATGGACCATTACAGAGACACTTCATCCATTCAGCTGTCAATCTCACACTCCATTCTTCCCTCACTTGTATAGAAGATCCAAAATTACTTGAACTGTTTCCAGGTATCACCATCATTGTCCTCGCTCAATCAAAGCGTTGAAGTCTCCCAAGTGAACAATGGAATCTCCAGTCGGAGGATTTCCTCTTACCCATCCTAGAGCCTCCAAGAAGACCTGTTACTCTTTACTGTCATTTGACCTGTAAGCCAGGACTACAGACCAAGACACGAGCACAAGGTTTGCACAAGGACCCCCCAGTTCATGGGGCGAACCTCACAATATGTTGGCTGAACCCCACACCAATCCACCACCTCTATTTGTGGGCTAATCTAGAGTGGAAGAAAGTCCAGCTTCTATCAAGGAGTTGGGTTTCACAACCCAAACTGTGCATGGAGGCAAGCCTAAGCCCACTCAACCCCTGTATGAGTTCAGGCCCTGTCCCACCCAATGAGAAACCATATCCAGATTGAAGAGTTGGGGGGTCTCCCATTGACTGCTACCCCAACAAGTCTGAGAGCTAACTGAGAACCAAAGTAGCAAAAACATTTATTTTAGGGTCCAAACCACAAAAAAAGAGAGAGAGATTTACAGTCTGTAAAACTGTATCTGGCCTCTAATATCAAAGTGTTCTTAAAGTCTGTTATATCTAATCTGTGTAATAAAAATGTAATAAACCAGCAAAATAATCACAAATTGAATGTAAGTTTATTTCCTGCTTACCCCTTATTCACTATGTTATTTCGTTGTTGTGCAGACATCACATACCTCCATCCCTGCCTCCTCTCTCCACTCTGCAGCTAACCAGGACCTTCAACACTCAAACTTTACCCTCCAGCAGCAAAGAAGAGAAAATTAAAGTGAGATTTCTAAATAACCAATTGAAAGAACTTTAAAGTCGCTTCACAGGCAGCTGGGAAACACAAAAAAACTCAAGAGCCGTAGCTCAGATGTATGCTCACATCAAGTGTGAAAAAGTAAGACTATATTCTCTAATCAAGACTTAGCAGAATGTTCATGAACCATGAAACTGATGAGGACACGACTGAACAGCACATTTAAACGCAGACCTGCAATTCTACAAACAAGGACCACAAGATCGTGACAACAGAAAAAATGGAAGATCAAGAAGTTTTTCATAGTCATTTCGTTATATTCATACATACTGGCAGATAATCACTCCACATCAACCAAACTTTAACCAGTGTGTTTGCTTTGTGATTCTGTCATTTACTGTTGTTGTCTCTTCTATATCTTATCATACATGAACTGTATTATTCTTAGTCAGTTCTGTTCCAAACAGCCCCTCGTTAGAAGGTTTATTAACTGTGTGATACACCCGCCAGCTCAAATCGTTTCTTTCTATGTTTTGTCATGTATTCTGATAAAAACATCAAGGTTAATTTTAATCCTGTCTTGTTTTACATGACAGTAGTCATGTACTGAATTACAATCCAGACTCAAATACTGCAGAAATAAGGATTACTTTTATCGTTAATGTAATTTTGTTATATCTACAGTGAATTAATCAACCCTTTAAGTGTCTAAGAAGTCATACAGTGATATTCCATAAATAGCACAATCAAATATACCTTTGTGTTATTTTTTTTAATTTGAAGTCACATGATATTTTCTTTGGTAAAAATTAGAAAAATTAAACATTTATCTAAGGAGTTTGAGCATAACCTGGTCTCACTGAATTTTGGCTGCCAGTCTAATATTTGACTTTTATTATTTACTCGCAGGTACTACACCTTCTTACATTTCTAGTTTGCTATTCAAATATTTTCCTCTAAAGTCCGTCATTCTTTGGACCAGTTTCTCCTACTGGTTCCGACAACCAAATTGTTTTGTTGCCTCCAAAACTTTGGAATAAGCTCTGACTGGCTATTAGAAGCCAAACTATTAAAGAATAGAAGTCACCCTCTGCCTTAGCATCTTCTTAACTGACCTTTTTTTAAAATGTTTTTTTATTCATGCTTAATTGTTTTTATTGCTATTTATGCTTTATTGTTGTGTTGTTGTATTGATCTGACCTTGTGTACAGCACTTTGGGCTTCCTTGGTTGGTGGTGGAAGGTTGAATAAATGAAATTAAATGAAAACTACTTCTGTTTCATAAAAAAAAATCACAGTTAAGACCAGGAAAAGCTTTTGTGATTGACTAATAGAAATATCAGATCACAAAATGGATTAAGGATTCAACTGGACAGACATCAGAACGGGTCAATCTGAGGAAATACTGATTTTCCAGCTTTCTAACTGTGAAAAAGTCCCACTAAAACTGTACAAATAAAAAAAAGTGGTTAAGAGCAATACTGATGTGTATTTTCTCTCCCCTTACACGTCTGCTTAGCACTACTGAGCACCACCCTGTGCTCACTGATGGAGTTTACAAGGACAGTTCTGCTCCAGTGCACGAGTCTAGTAATGCTTGTGGGATTTTTGACATAAACTTGACACCACAGCAGAAGGCTCCAAACAAAATTCAAGTCCGAGTTTTTGTGAAAAACTGTGTGAATCTGACAAAAATACAAAAACAGAACTTCTAGCACTTCCTTAAACAATAATGAGCACATTTAAAGTAAGAGACGAGCAGGAGTTTGAGGGGAAGATGGGTGCATCACATTGCCTGAACCAGCAGCGACCAGAGTGGGGGCAGCCCGATCTGACGGCTGCCTGGACTGATCAGATAACAGATGAATCGACCTGCATCACACATCTGTGAGCGTTTTAGGATCAGAACCTCCTTCAAAGAGGCAGATCTGCACAGAGAAGAGCAAAGATGTCGAGATGATGAGATGAAAGACGGGAGCTTACGCCACTAGAATGAAGTGACATTTATATTGGTGCGCATCGTTCAAAAATCCCCAAAGTATGAAGTATTTTCCAGTGGAACGTGTGTATTAAAAAGAACTATTTGAGTATAGCAGAAAAGTTGCTTCATTCGTTCAGATGATAAATTCCAGAAAATAAAATCTAAAAACAGGAAAAACTAATAAAAAGATTTTTTAAGTCTTAAGTCAAAAGTTTGAGCCTCCTAAATTAAAATAAAGTATTATTAATATAAGTGATGGTAAAAGTACAGTAGCGTGCTCCACAAAGACAGGATTCTTATTAAAAATAATGGATGAAATCAAACAGCTGACTTCAGAGCTTTCCTAATATTTCTCTGTGATTAAATCCATCCCAGCATGTTTGCTCTTCAAAGCTCAGTTGGACTTGTTAAACGTACCCCTCCCACTTTAGGACGGTTCGTTTTTCATTCGACAGAAGTCAAACAGGAGGTCTCCTTCATCTCTCAGGTTCATCTCGCACAAGGCCGCCTCGCAGCGTCAACGCGGGCTCCCTTTCGCCGTAAATGAACGGCGCCCAGCTTGAGATTAGTGCTTATCAGCCTGACCGAAGCCCGGTGTGAGGCAGGGGTGGGGTGTGTAGGGGTGGGGTGCACAAATGATCTCCACGGCTCATTTCTGAACATCATAAGCTAGGTAGCTTCAGGCAGCGGCTCCTTTTTTTTTTTTTTTTTTTAATGAGAAATCACAGGCCGGTGGGATGTCTGAGGTAAGGGGGGAGCGGCAGGTACATGGCGTGCTGTCGTTAATTCTTCACCAACAAGATCTACAACTTCTAACTGGCTCCAGAATGTGAGTCTGACATCAGTTACAGGTGTGTTCATGAAACCACATGAACAATATTTGCAACAAATATTAATTTGCTCAAGCTGGAGAAGAGTTTTTGTCATTTCATTGTGGATTTTCTTGATTCTTTTTTTCATTCGTGTTTAGCAACATTTCATCAGTCCCAACTGTCTAGGATGCAGCTCAGGTTTGGTGTTTTAAGGTGATCCAGAGGAGACTGTCTGACTCATCACTTTCCATTTTTTAAAAATGTCTTGAAACTCATTTTTACAGCCAGGCTGAGATTCTGCTGGCGGTTCATTTTTGCTCCTGCTTTTTTATCTATTTTATTATTTTTATTGCTTTACTTTTTAATTGCTTCAATTGCCTTTTAGTTACTGTTTTAACGTGTGGCGCCAATTGACTGCTGTCATGTTAAGGCACCATATCAATAAAAGTGATTTGATTTGTGGGAACAGAAGACTGACACGCCTCCACAGGAGCGTCTGCTTTCAGACAGAACGTCTGCGGCTGCAGCTTCTGAAGGACATGGGCTGAGCTCTCGATTTTTCAAGCAGGAAAACTGGTGTTCTGCTAGGTTTTAGAGTAAATATTCACCACTTTAATAATGCAACTCCTATTCTTGTTTAGTTTAGATCACAGCTTATGAGAATTTTTTTTTTCATTATTCAGTGAGATTGGTTTTTGAACCTAAATAAAGAGAAGAAAGTCTGGACATCCTCGCTTAGACTACCTTCTGGTAGCAGAATTGGATGGATGGATGGATAGATGGGAATAGTGGCAGCTAATGGAAAGAGTTGGAAAAGTGTAAGGAGATGCTTAAATTTGCAATCTTTAAAGAACATTTTTGGTGTGAGGTTAGTAGATCTGATAACAGGTTAAGCCTTCAAATATAAAGGAATATTCGGGGATTTGAAGAACAGGTGATTCATCCTCTGAAACACCTCAGCGTTGGCATTTATCGTAGTCTTTTAATACAACCCTTCCTGTCCCTGCGCACAGCGGCTCTGTTCCATAAGTCAGGCTCAAAGAAGAACTTTCAGGGACGCTCACAGCTGATCAAACCATGAAGGAACAGTTTGAAGACAGAGCAGCAGCAACTAAGACTGGTTATCACATCAAAGATGACTGAAACAGTCCCTTCATTTAAACTTTACCTAACACTTTCAAAAGCTCATGAACATCACCATTCTGGAAAAAAATAAAAATAAAAAATCAATGAAGCACTGAATCTTCCAAAGCTACAACGAGGTATTAGGGCCAGTTTGCAAACAATTTATTTTTCAATTACGTCTTTGAATCTTGTACATTCATTAGAAAAAAGTTGTAAGTGTTAAATTACAAGAATAAAGTCCTATATTTATGACTTTAAAAGTCTAAAAGCTAAATTCATGACTATTTTTATTGTAAATGTACACGTTTTTTTCTCCTAAATTTACCACTTTTAATCTAGTAAATTTACAAGTTTTTTATTCTCATAAATTTATGACCTTTTACAAGAAAAATAGTCAAATTTAGCTTATGACTTCGAAAGTCATAAATATACTACTTTTTTCATGTAATTTAAGAGATTTAAAGTTGTAATTAAAAAAAAAAAAAAATTGTAAACTGACCCTAAAACTCCGCCGTAAAATATAAATATATAGGATGAAAAAAAGGAAATTCATTGTTAAAAAAATAAAATAAAATCACATAGGGAATGTCAGCAGTCAGGGAAATTGGTGTTGATTTTATTCTGATAACAAGAAAACCTAAAATCCACTTCTTCTTCTAATAGTTTCTGGCAGGTTGCAGTGTGGTAGCTGTAACGCTGCCCCCTACAGGTGTTCAGTAGAATGCAATCAAATATCACAGTACAAACCAGTTAGACAGAGGAAATGAATGACTGTTCATCTAATTAAAAAACCAGAAACATATAATGATATAATGAAACCAAAGACCACAACGAACATTTATATATTTAGTTTTATAAACTTGTTTGCCCCGCCCCAAAAAGTGCAGTATTCATTTCTAGTTGTCTGTGAAAAGACACATAAGTTGTTGGAGTTTAGCAGCAGAGTGCTGAGTGTCATCTGCATAACTGTGGGATGAAATATCTTCTGTTGGCATTATCTGATTAAGACATGTTTGTGACGTGAGTGGTTGAAGTTCGTGTCGTATCTGCTGAAGAGTGCTTGGGTCGATCACAGGAGGCAGACTTGTGCTCGTCTACTGTAGTATCCATGTAGTATTCATTCAATCTGGTGAAGATGGAAGAGGTTGGTAACAAACACGCTGTCTTCTTAGGTTCCATCTGTCTTAGATGCAATCTGTCCATCTTGAAAATGTGCCCACAGTCTGTGAAGAAGTAAAAGTGATCATAAAATGGTTTCTTTTGACATGTAAATGTTACTAGAAGCCACTTGCTCAAACCAACAAGCTGCTAAATCTTTTATTTCATGTTGTTAGAGGTTAAAGAGAATAGCTCATAACTCATAACCTTTTTTATGTATTAATCTGCAGATTTTCTCCTCATATTATAAGCCATCGGCATTTCCTTCCATTTTATTTGTCTTTTATTGTTGTTGCTTTTAATCTATTTTGTCTTGTGATTTTATTGTTTAAACCATGTTTATGCGTTTTTAGGTTGAGCACCTTGTGTTCTACTGTATGTTGATTAAAAATGATCTATTAAAAAGGGATTGGTTGGTTGATTGATTGTGTGATTGAATGGTTGGTTGATTGATTGTGATTGATTGTTTGATTGGTGGGTCGGTTGGTTGATTGGTGGGTTGGTTGGCTGATCAATTTATTGTGGTTGGTTGTTTGATTGGTTTATTGATGGGTTTGTTGGTTGATTGTGATTGATTAATTTTATTGGTGAGTTGATTGATTGATGGTGTGTGTTTGATTATCTGGTTTGTTGATTGATTGATTGATTGTGATTGTTTGATTGATTGGTCAGTTGGTTGATGGATGGGTTTATTGATTGATGGATTTATTGATTGATTGTGATTGTTTGATTGATCGATCGATTGATCATTTCAACCTTTATTTCACCAGGCAAAACATTAAGAACAATTTCTTATTTACAGTGTTGGCCTGAAAAAAAGATTGATTGGTTGGTTGGTTGGTTGATTGATTGATTGATTGATTGATTGATTGATTGATTGATTGGTGGGTAGATTGATAGGTTGGTGGGTGGTTGATTGATTGTCATTGTTTAATTGATTGACTGATTAATTGATGAGTGATTGGTGGCTTGATTGATTGGTTGGTTGGTAGACTGATTGATCTATTGTGATTGATTGGTTTATTGATTGGTTTATTGATGGGTTCATTGGTTGATTGCGATTGTTTGATTTATTGGTTGGTTGATTGATGGTTGTTTGATTGATTTATTTATATTGATTTATATTCCCATATATATGTATACTCCCATTCTTATTTTTAAACAGCTGAGTTAGCCACAAAGTCTCTGCCTGCTTTCCTGTTGGTATAACAACTGGATGGAAAGATTCTTAAAGGCTGTTTGTGTTCTACCGGACTACAATGACAAAGATAACGAAGACAACGCTCACATCTTCACAGATCAACTTTCGTCTAGACACAGTTGAACCTGTCAGCTGCTTCGCCAAGAAAAACTCTGGGTCACCAGCAAGGTTAAAGTGGTTCTCATGAAGAAAGAAAAAGATCCTTGAAAAATGAAGATGCTGAAGAGGTGAACAGGGGCCCGGGGGATCTTTAGACTTGTGTGAAGGAGGCCAAGGACAACAGGAAGAAGCTGGAGAAACAATTAGAGGCTGAAAGGATGTTTGATGGAGGGATGGAGAGCATCTCTGAAGCCAGTGAATGCAGCTGATGAGAGCTGAGAAAGCAAAGAAATATATGTTTAGTTGATTGGACTCTTCTTGCGTCTTTGTCTCGTATCTATGCGTCAGCTCTTCTATCTTGTCCTCTTTCATCTCCCCTGCAAAGCATCTTCAAGTGAAGTCTGTACCCAACAGGGCAGGAGGGAGGATGACACCAACGATCTGGAAAACTTTATGCATCCTCCCAGCATGAAAGAATGACTGCAGACCTGTGTAAAACTCAACTCCTATGCCTTGAAGAAACTGCCTGTTTTCTTGCATATCTCAACAGCTCAAGTGTAACAAGCTGAGAAGTCTTCAGAAGAAGAGCATGGGGGTCGAAGATGTTAATCTGTTTTTCAGCACCAAGTCCCCACATGGGCACAGGTAGAACATGTAATCTTCACTCAGTGAACCCAGCTTTAAGGCAGAAGCTTCTTGCTGTAAGGTGTCATTGTCAACAACCACAATATCACACAGCCCAACTAATATAGCCCAACTAGTAATATAGGAGCCAAACATTGGCACCAACCTACAACCACCAGGACCAATGTGGGGTTCAGTGTCTTCATTTCCACTCAGTTTGTTTTCACAGCGCATGTGTGGTGTCGACCGCTAACGTGTCATTGTGTCATTGTCGTGCGACAACTAGAAAAGCAACAACAATGGAGGTCATCCAGCAGCTCGACTTTTTCCTGCTTCACTTTTGGTACACCGTGTATAACAAGAATTTGAAAGAAGATTGCTAAAAAGAATGCCGCCGTAACGGAAACGCTAGCTTAGCGCTATATTGGCACTTTCTAATGTAGTCATCGCTTTGTGCCAATCAACGGATGGCTACAGCAACTCCACCCCAACCGTCCCGTTCTATTTTTCTATGGACCAACAGATGGGGGCCCTCAAGAGGGGTCAATGGGTCCATTTAACAATGGAAAACACTCAAAATACCGGATTGAACCGGACCGTACCGTACCAGACTGCTCAATGGAAATGAGTCTTTCGACACCTGGGTGAAAAAGGCGGGAACTGAACTTGCAATCTTCCAATCAGAGGTTGCACGCCCTACATCTGCACCACAGCGTTCCCAAAATATGTTATTGTATTACTTTTTTTTCAAGGTTTAATTTTTTTTGGCAATTGTTGCTACCTAAAATAAGCGAATTGTTAAATACATTTTGAAAGCTCAGAAGAAAATTGCTTCTTGGGTTCTACAGGGTTAAACATAAAACTGAAAAATAAAATGAGATCATGTTCTAACAGAATTGATAAGGACCATGTATAGGAGCATAACTCATTCTTTGTACAATCTGCATAAAATTAAGTCTGCTAATGAAACTTCATTTTATTTAATAATCACAACATTATGCACTGCAACTGAATCTCATATTCAGGTTGTTTTTACCCATATATTCATGGTGCTTTTCTTTTGATAAATTAATATATATTTGTTCTTAAAGAGAAGAATCAACATTGTCTGATTTCCAAAATAAAATATTTTTTCAGTATAAAAAAAGTGGAAAATAAAACCAAGACGCTGAAGGACGCCCTTAAAACTGAATAAATTATCGCCACACCTCCATTTTAAATTGATACAAGTATCACCAAATGAAGTATCGCGATTTATCGGCAAATCGATTTTTTTCCTACACCCCTAGTAAACACAAATAACACACAATTCAGTTGAAGTTGTCCAGGTAAGGCTGATCTTCCTTCCTACAGAGGCTGCTTGGGGGGATTATTCTAGATCAAATGTTATAATAAAGAAGAAAATGTTGCATTTCTATGGCAACACTCAAGTTCAGATAACCCTGTTATTCAAAAGATTCACAAGATCTTTGTTTGATTTCCCCGTTAGGAATAAAAATGTATTTTTAGATATTTGAGTTGAGAGAGAAGCAATGAGTTTTCATTAAAATAACAGCAGAGTCTCTGAGTGACAGCACTTTTAAAAGAGATGCACTACAACATTATTACTGTTTGGATTTAGATGTATGACTCCTCACATGTGCACACGTGTATGTTTGCAGCTTAGTTTTATGACAAATTTGAGGGCTTTTTTCAGAAATCATAAAGGAATCTTCATTTGCAGATCTGATGGAACCACAGATGAATTGTAGATGAAGACGCAGATGAAGCTGAAGATCGAAGTAAAGATGAAACTATGAACAAATGAAGGTTTCTGTGGGGAAAAAAAAAACATTTTTTTGACAAAGTGAACCAAAAACAGGGACCAAATTGGAAGAAAAAAACAGCTCGATATAAAATATAAAAATATGAACAGGAAACATGTCTTCATCTAAATGGTACAAGTGAAGAGAAAAAGAAAAAACATTTATCTTACAGCTTAAGATTAAACTGTAGATGATAGTGGGACATTGAGAAAAAAGCTGTTGAAGAAGCTGCAGTTAAGCTACTAAACTCTGATTTATCTGGTAAGAAAATGATTTCAAAGTCTGTTCTTAAATCAGGTCTTAAGCTAGGGGAAAGGGAAGGTGTTTGTGCGGTCTGGTACGGTGGCCCTGGAGTCCAAATCACATCAATAAATCACTCAATGCAAAAACATATTTAAAAAAATAACAGCAATTAAAAAAAATACAAAAAAATCGAAATTACATTTTAGAAATCCAAAACAAAATTCCACATGTAAAAGAAAAAAAAATAATTTAAAATAAAAAAGTAAACATTTAAAGAATATAAAGGTAATTTTCAGCAATCATAATGAAGTGTTAAAAAAATGAAACTGGAAATGATAGATATTGTAAGACATCACTTATTGGATGATGACTTTTCACATTTTAAACC
The DNA here is from genome assembly GCF_002922805.2 of Oryzias melastigma. Classification (NCBI taxonomy): domain Eukaryota; kingdom Metazoa; phylum Chordata; class Actinopteri; order Beloniformes; family Adrianichthyidae; genus Oryzias; species Oryzias melastigma. The sequence goes on along the minus strand of NC_050524.1, from coordinate 29,075,643 downwards.
ATTATTTGGCATGAAAATATCGTACAATAGAAGATATTTATTAAGCTTCAGACCACAACCACTGTAAATGTTCAATGATCGCTTTTTACTACATTTTCGGGGAAAAAAAATCCTTCTATATTCCCTCTTCTTCAAAACTCATCCAGTCAGAGATGTCCCATAATTTTAATAAAAATGTCCTTTTCTGTTTTTTTTTTTGTTTTGTTTTTTGTTTGTTCTTTACATTTTGATTCCTGGAATGTTGATATTGTGATATGTTTTTAAGTGATTTGTTGATGTGATCTGGACTTCAGGATCACTGTAATCCAGGATAGACCAAAAACTAATCAGTAAACAAATTCATGTTTACCTGCAAGTTCAGACGAAGTGCACATTCTACTCTTTAAAGGAGTCCCAGAAGACATCCAAACCCACAACTACCAGTTTGGACCAAACACGACCAGTACAACACAGAGATGAGGTTTACTGGAACATCCTGATCTCTTTCTCCGATGATGATGATTGACAGCTGTCATCCTCACAGGAACTGATTTCTCTGCTGCGACTGAAACTATCCAAAGGCAAAAAATATTAGAAAGTTTAAATTGTAATCCAGAAAATCAATACCAGGACTGCTGCAGTGTCATTTTTGCGGAGGGGGGCGGCTGATAGGCCTCTGTCAGGCATCGATCATGAGCAGAGGCGTTTGTGCGCGTCCACAGAGACGTTTTCTGTCATTAAGGTCGGCCTCAATAATCTGGTGCAACAGTGCCGCCCCGCGACGCGCATCCCCAAAACAGATCTATAGTTCAGAGCTGCGGCTCGGCTCTGATCAATAACTGCGATTATTCCTCATTCGCGGCTCAGCCGGAGCGCAGACATGAGAAACGACTCCCGCCGTTGGCTCCGCTCTGATCTCCCAGCAACAAGCGGATCCTCATTATGATGATGTTTTTCCTGATGTGACATCTGTTCGACACAAACCCAGAAATGATGACTTTCTTTGACACGTCAGTCACGTTTGACTTTTTCGATTCTTTACTGCCGATTTTCACTGAAAATGACTGCACATACTTTTTCCTATTTAAGACCTTTATAAAAAATAAAAAATAAAAACCTTTCTGCCCCTGACAGATCTGTCATCGTCATCGTGTTTCATCACTACAAAACTTTGATTTTTTTTTTTCTTTTTTTAATTCTGTAACAGACTCCTCACATCAGAGCAGGTTCACTGCGACAGCTTTGCACCTCTCTGATCTTTAGCCTGCAGGAGCTGCACACTTATCCTGTTGGCCTCCATTTGACACACGCCGCACATTTAAGATGGCGTCCAGCTGAAAATCCTCCCTGTACTGTACATTTTTTGAAAAAAGAAGCAATTCTTGTCATGAGAAATACAAGTTTTTCTTCTTTCAATAAAAGCTAATGAGGGTTTCCCCTAAAAGTAAAAGAATCGGCTCCTTCATTTGAGTCACCGATTTTAAGCATACAGGGCACGTGATGCAAGAACGGTCTAGACACGGGTTCTTGACTGCGCTTTCAGCCCATGGTGTTCACACTGGACAAGAAAGGAGGGGCTTCTCCTTCTTTTTCTTTTTCCACAGTTTAGTAGCGCATGTCTGCCACCTACAGCTGGAAGAGGTTTGTGGAAAAATGTCAAAGTGGTGCAAAAATCAAGAATTTGCTCCAGACTTTTTCTTTAAAAACATTATAAATTCCATCCAAACACAAATTATTCATTTCTCCACCATGATCAATTTGCAAACAGTTGGCATTTCCGTGAATTTTACTACCAAATTTGATTCCTCGATTGTCCAAAGCTTGGCCGGGTTTAGCTTTCAACGCGTGTTCAATGATTGTATCTAGAGCCCCAAAACAGTCGTAGAAACTTGCATAGCGATGTGTGAACATAAAAGTTTTAAATCTAGAAGCCTGAAATCCGCATTTATACACGAGACATTTCATTGGAAGTGGTCGCCTGAAAGCACATTTCAAAGACAGAGTTCTGACTGAACTTCCTCCATCAGGACCAAAGTTTCTTCTCAGATCTTAAAATTGTGAAAACTATTCAGAACCACCTGCTTAACTGGGGTCCTGCATCGAGACCATCCACTCTAGGGGTGTACCAAAATATCGATATTGCGATATATCGCGATATTTAGTCCTGTGATTGATTCTCGATGCGTTCTTACCAAGTATTGATCTTTTATTTTCGTTTGAAGAGGCTCTAAAACGTTATATTCCTATAGTGAGACGTTCAATCAGAGGTAGATAGGAGGCGCCAATGTGCCCACTTGAATTATGTCATTTTTGTTCTGTTATTAACAATTTTGTGTCAATTATTTATTGCACAAAATTAGACAGAAGCTTATTATTATGATTGAGTTCAAGCTTAAAAATAAATGGGAACATATTTCCCTAAAGAATATGTGTTCTTCCCTATATTGTGAGTTATTAGAGATGATTTTTTTGAAATCAATAATTGCAGTATCGCGATATCGTGAGTCATGTATCGTGTATCGCATCATATCCAGTGATTCCCACTCTTAGTTCACTCCAGCTACCACAGCACGTGCACCAAACGGCTCAGCAGCATCTAAGATATGAATTCTTTGGCTGTTCCCTCCACCTTCATCTCCACAGAGTTGAAACTATCCCAAAAACATTCATATATTTCATTTTAAATCAGAATATGAATATTTTTAGAGTTTGCCAAACTTTTGAGCAGGGATAGGAAGGCTGAATAATTCAGAAAAACTTTAAAAAAAACTAAAAAGTACATTCAAGCAAAATTGCTTTTGCAGCTTTTTGGAGGTCCAGATGAAAATCTGCTGAAGAAGAAATGAATCAGCTGTTTTTGCATATTTCCTGATGTTTTTCATATTTATTTTAGTCTCTTTGGAGGACTTAAAAGGAGAAAATGTCCACAGAACTGAAAAAAAACTGGGAATTATCTCATAATTTCATATAAAATAATTTATTTAAAAAAATTGCATAATGAGCGATGGATATTCTTAAGATGTTATATATATTCCAATAATTTTTGATTTTCAATGATGTTCGTGGTAGACATAAAACACACATTTCATTGATAACACGTCGACGTAAGACTTGGATCATCTAAACCCCATATGATAACATAAAGGCCAAGGAGGTTAGAATCAAGCACGACTGAATATTTTTCTTGTTGTAAATCGTTGGATATATTCTGATCTGTTTTTATCTATCTTTGTATTTCTCATTATTGTAAATAAGAACATGTTCTTGATTGGTTACCTGGTTAAATAAACAATAATTAAAGATGTAAGAGTGATCTTATCATGTTCAGGTAGAAAGCCTTTAAATGCTGCAAATGAGAGATTAAGTAACTTCCCTTAAAACTTTCTAAAAATAAAGAATTTGTCTGTTTTAGCCAAACTTTTAACTCTTTAACAGCAAAACTCTAGTTTTTATGTTCTTCGATTCACTGTAACTTTTCATCCTTAAACACGGTTATCGTAATTCCAGTAGATTTTGAAGGAGAAAAGGTGCTTTTCTCCTTCAAAATCTACTGGAATTACATTAATCGTGTTAACAATTTAAACGTTACAGTATGTTAAAGATTTTGTGTTTAAGCGTTACTGGTGTTAAAGGGTTAAAGAAAATGACCAAAGCAGAAAATGTTGATTTTTTGGGGAGAAATTATGTTAAAAAATCCTCTGAAAGTTGCTGAGCTCTGTACTACATTCTAACCGCCTGTATTTACTATAGTCCACTATAATGTGGGTTGTATGTGTGTTTTCTGGTATAAAAAATACAAATTCTTTCATTGTTGTTTTTCTAAAATTATATATTTTTATCTCTTTAAATTAATTTATTTTTATGTTGGTCATTTTCTGGATTTTTTTGTAAGAATGACAGTCTAAGGGGGCGGAGTTACTGATATTTATTCAGTCAAACTTAATAAATAAACGTGTACAATTATAATTATAAATTATTGTGAGTGTAATTTAATATTATAAATTAATTTTCTTTGTTTTTTTTCATTCCAAATCACAAAATAAATATTTTTTAATTGATATTTTCTCTCTGAATTGTCGTCTTATCTGTTTATTTCTCACTTATTTGAATCTAAACTGCTAATATTGGGTTTCAGACGGTGGAACTCTTGAAGCTGGTCTGAAGGAGGATAAACTGCTGTGAGCAGAGCTGCTTTAAATTTCACACAAGCTCCATAATCTCATTAGAGGCTGAAATAAACACTTCAAAAGAGCCATCAGAGGATGCGAGCAAATTATCATCTGGATGCGTATAACTGCCAGTTAGGATGGTTTAAATAATAATCTTCATTAAAGCGCAGATTAATATAAAACACAAGAGGAGAATGGAAGAGGTTGAATGGTTCGGAACGGTTCTGCAGGCGAAAAAAAGGAGTCTTTTTTTTTTTTTTTTTTTCCGCCCTCTCCTCACACGCTCCACTCTCTGACCAGATTCCCAGCGTAACTATCAAGGTGGGACAGTAACAGGATTGTCTGTGTGAAGTGAAGAGCGACACACACATAAAAACACAAACTCACACACATCAAACCCAGGTGGAGCAGAGTCTGAGCTGCGTTTAACAATCAGCTGCTGCTCCGACCTCTGACCTTCCAACACGATTGAAAATCTGGAGCAGCAACAGCGACGGCTGTGGTCATTAATCACCAACACCCCCCCCACATACACACACACACACATACGCATGTGCTCCACTCAGCTCTTTAACACAGGTCCAGTCAGAACAGAAATGGACCTAAAGAGCTGCTTACTCGGTCGCCACACTAAACTTATTGTGCATGCACACCTGGGAGAACCGGGCGCTCTGAACCCTCAGTGTTCTGGCAGACACATCTCAGGTCAGAGGTCAAAGGTCAGCTTGGGTCCCATTCAAACCGGATTCTGTGACTTCAGGAACAGTTTTTCCTTCATTTGAACCAGGAAGTGAAACACTAACTATATAAAGCTTTAATTTGTTGATCATGTTGTTATTTTTGTTTATTTCGGACTTCAGCTTTGGAGCAACATTGTTTGTTTTGTGCGGTTTAGTGATTTGCTGTGAAACTGCATATTTGAATTAAGCAGAACTTCTCCTTTTTTGGACTTACTTGTATATTAAGAAAATACAAATTAAAAAAAAACAAAAATAATAGAAATAAACTCATTCAGAAAAAATAAAATTACCCTTTTTTAATTCAATAATTAGTAGCTCAACCTCAGCTATAAAGTCTCAGATTGACTTGAATAAAAGATTACTGATCATTTCAAATTCCACATAAGCTTCAAAACACTGAAAATTTTCAAACTTCACTTACAATCTCCAAATGTTTCAAATCTGAATATTTTTACTACAACAGGAGCATGAACCTGTGTGTTTTGAGGAGGGCACAAAGGTCACTGAAGTCCACCATGTTTTTTTTCTCTTTAATATATAAGGAGCTGGTTTAAGCGCGCACGTGAGTGTGGTTAGTGGGGAGGGGGTCTCTGCGGGACTCCGGGCCTCCTCTTACCCCGCAAATCTCTATCCTGCGGGGCAGATTTTCTATATAAACTTTTAGGGGCTGCAGAGATGCTGTAAGGGGGGTGTGTGGTAGTGGGAGCAAAAATCCTGTCCCCAGGACCGAGTGGGTCCGTGCACGTAAACGCAGCTCAGCGTGGCACAGACGATCAGATCCATAAAATGCGCACGGAAGATGTTCAAATAAAATAAAAAATCACAACATTTAGAATATATATATATATATATATATAGGATATTTTAAATTATCTTTTTTCTGTATTCTTTTTTTTACAACCAAAACATTTTCATCACATTATTTTCACATAATATTATTTACACATAATATTCCACATCAGAAAATACGATGTAGTCAAAAAATAATAATAATAATAATAATAAAAACATAAAAAAATAATTGAATAAAAAAGTCTGAATTAGATTTTTAAAAGATGAAATCGCCTCTGAGAGGAGCGCAGCTCCGCAGAGAGAAGCAGAGCTCTGCTGCAGGTTCTGCTCTTCAGGACTGCTGGCCTTTAAAGGTTGATCTAGAAGACGTTTTGCTGCTCATCCAAATTCTTCCGACGGAAAAAAAAATCTCAAATCCATGGTAGGCCAACTGGCACAAGCGAGTTTTGCGCGCACTTTCTTTATATACCGCAAGGAATTCTTTAAGCGGAATCGGGCAGGAATACGTGGAAGCAAATATTTAACAGAAGTCAAAGTGAGGTTTTTATTACGGAATTTATTTATATTCATATTCTGCATGATTGTTAACTCCGGCCTGTTGCTGTTGGATTCCAAAACGGTTTCAGCACCATGGACAGCTCCGCTCCGGCAGCTGCGCCAGTCTGATCCAAACCTGCAGCTTCAGGAAAATCCATCCCCAGCAGCAACTTTATATGACAATAAACGTGTTCAGACACGAGTGAAAGTGTGCACGACTCCGTTAGAGAGCACAGGATTTAAATTCCAGGAAAAAAAATCTCAACTTCTCAACAAACTATTTTATTTTATTTTATTTTTTTAAGTTTGTACATTCCAATAATGTGTTTTTCTCATCCTTTGAACATGAGTGTGTCCTTCTGGGACACGTGCATTGGCCTCACGCGCGTGTGAGCGCGCGCTCACCGTCAATTTCCTCATTTAAAGTCTCTGTTCAGAGTTCAGCTGCAGGTTGGGGTGCTGGAGCGCCCCCCTCAGATCCCGTCCCGGTCGGGTCAGGGTTGTTTTCAACACCGGGACCGATTTTGTGTATTCGCGCGCACAACCCTCACTGCTTACGTTTAAACTTGTAATGATCATTCATGAACTCCGGCACAACGCGGGTCTATCTGTGCCTTCTCTTCTGTGAGAGCGTGCCCCCACCCTCCTCCTCCCCCCGGTGCGCGCACAAAGTTGCGAGGACTCACCCGGCAGAGCGCGGCCGTCAGCAGGACCACGGCGCACCAACGCGGCATCCTCCAGGCGCTCCAATGTCCACGCACGTGCCTTAGCCGTTGAGCGCGGCTCCGCGCGCATACATCCACCTGGGGTCCGCTCAGAGCCCGCGCGCGCCCGCAGCCACGCGCCCCATGAGCGCAGGGCAGGAGACAGAGAGAGCCGGGGAGGCTGAGAGGAGTGGAGTTTTTGGAGGCAAGGCGCAGCAGTTACATGAGAGTTAATCCAGCGGGGGGCAACCGCGGGGTCATGTCTGGGAGCGCGCGCGCGCGGGGTCCTGGCTGGTTGGCAGCTGCGCACGCGGCGGTACGAGGATCCGGTGTAAAGAAACGGCGGAGTTTCCTGCTTTATAACATGCGACCACAACAGCGCCCGAGTGGCTCTCCTCTGAGGGGGAGGGGCGTGCGGCAGCAAGGGCGGGAGGGGGGTCTTTGACAGTGAGAATAAAACACGCACATGCGGGAGGATGTGCGGGATATAAAGTTCTTCCTCTTTGCTGTCCTGGATCTAAAAAGCTGCTTTCATGCTGCGTCAGTCAATGCCCCCCCCCCACCAATACACGTTCTTTATAAGAATAAATGGAAGTAATCTCTGATGACCTTTTTCATACCTCACAGGTGAAAGGTCTGATGTTCTCACCCTCATCCTGTCCTAAATACTCAAAACCATGAATGCAAACGACTGAAATGAGTTTCCTCCAGATGAGCAGATCTGATGCTCATCAGTCGAGGTTTTGACCTTTGGAAGTTCTGGACACCTCCCTTTCCGGTGGTTAGAGAACACCAAGAATCTAGAAGAATTGGAGGAAGATATTGGTAGGGATCCAGCTCCTAACGAGTGGAAAAAGATGAAAGTGTGACCAGAATGAAATCCTGCAGGTCTCTCCAGAGAAGATCAGCAGTTCTTCATCAGACCACAGCTTTTTTTCCACATCCACACTGTAAAAACCGTGTTTCCAGTCAAACAACAACAGGTTCTATCTCTTGCTCTACTAATAGGGGTCAGAGGTTAGATTCATGAGGAACGCCGTCTGTCTGATGTGTGAATCAAGCAGGAACATGGAGACTTCTCTAATGGGATTTTAGTTTAGTTAGGAAAACATTGAGTGCAGAGGTCGTGACATCAGCACAAACGGAGGAGGGAGTACAGAGATGTTTCTATTTTATTAAACTATTTCATTGTGATAGAAAAGATGCAAACAGAAAAGAAGCAGTAGGAGAGGAAGGCTGCATTTGAGAGGAAAGTGATGCTCAGAAGTCTTCCTGCTTCTCAGCAAACACCTGCTTCCTTTTTCCGGACCGTCCCTCCCTGATGGAGGATAATCGGAGGGGGTCAAGTCTTTCATTTCCCACGTATCCTTGCTCATTCAGGGCCTGCGAACAGAAATAACAGGGTGGCGTCCCCCCCACCCCCCCATCCTCAGAGGACTGCAAAAAGGAGCAGGAGATAAAGGAGGGCGCAGGAAGAG
>NC_050524.1:29061157-29067081 GCF_002922805.2 Oryzias melastigma | reverse complement strand
AAAAAAGGGGGAAAAAGAAATGCTGTAGTAATTTAAGTTTAAGACGTTCCTGACAATCTGATTTGTTATTCGCATGGAAACTTCTGCAGCCTTCAACAGAATGACTAAAGCTGAGCTGTTTGACAGTTTTTACTGTTTACACTTTTATCAAATGTGTTTTTGACTCTGATTGTGTCATAGTCATAAATCAAAAGTATTTTTTTAAGAAAATCACACGTTTTCTCCTCACACACTGAAATATTTTCACTTTATTATTGACTTTTTCAGTCCCTCTCAAAACTAAGTGATGATATTGTAAATGAAAAGTCAATAATATTTGTAATCTGGTTATAGTTGTCAGTCGGCTGCTGCAGTAGCACCTCATGGCCTCCAGGGGGAGTATTGACTGATCAGAAGTCTCAATAGATTTCTATCAATCAGGAAAATAAGAACAAACCTGCTCAGTGATAGTCCTGGCAGTGGAATGTTCAGGCTTAAACCCGGCTGGTGGAGTTTCTGTAGAATCACTCCTGCTCCTCTGGGCAGGTTCAGTGACTTTGAGCAAAGTCGCTCATCTGAAGTGGTTTTTATGACGTGGCTCCGGTGATTAGCAGGGCCTGCAGGACATCCTTTTCTCAGGCTTAATTGGACGGCCGAAGCGTGATTAGGTGAGGTCTGATTAAAGGAAAGAACCTGAACACCCCCCACCCACCCCGCCCCTTAACATCTGATCCTAATCAAGGCCCTGATGATAAAGGTTATTACACCACTTCATCAGACAAAGACAACACCAGGAGAGAACGGCTGCACGTCTCTGTGCCTCCAGGAGCTGTGTTTATGCAGCTTTGTGCTGTCAGGCAGCTGGGAGACTGGACACCCCCCTCTGGCGCCCCAGATTACACCTGTCTGAGGGGCGGTCCTTCCCTGACGCCTGCTGGAGGGACGTGTCAGTGCATGGATGTCATCACGGGGATTTAGGCTCAAACTGCTGACTTTTTCCTCAGATTTACACAGGGACATGTACCATTTTTCCATTTGACTTTAGATTTTATATATTTTAATTTTAATCTGCAAATATTTTCCTTTAGATTTATTCTGAGCTTTTTTTTAAACAATGTGTTGCATGAAAGTTTCTCACAATAAAGATGATTGATTGGAAGGAAACACAAACCTAAACATCTGTATTAATCATCAATTATTTTACATTTCATGTGAGTCGTTATACGCCTGGTGTAGCCAACTGTGTTTCATTGTAATCCTATTGATATTAAAACTTGTAGCGTTTTTTTACTTGGATTTTAATGCACAGTGAAGAGGTTCCCTCTCGTTCATCCCACCACATTTCAATTTATTCTCTTTTAAGTAATATTTGTGACATGTTTTGTTCTAAGAATTTTACTTTATAAGCATTTTCTCATACGCATTTAATCTATTTTATTTGATTCTTTATATTTTTATTCTGTCATTGTACTTTGGGTCTGCATGGACAATTTATCCTAAGTGCTTTATAAATAACATTTATTGTTATTATATTTTTTTATTATAGTCTGTCAGCAGGTAAAAGTTTATACACACATTAATTTAATCAAAATCAAACGTGATTCTCCAAAGCAATGACTGGAATTCCATCTCATCCTTACGTCTTCTCATGGTGTTTGCTGCCCTCTGGTGGACAAAATAAATCATAGCAACGTCACAATGTAGATAATAAGTGTTGCTGTAATTATAAAAATATGCATGTTACATATGTTTAGACATGCTCAGTTTGTTCAGTCTGTTGAACTGTGTGAGTTCATCTGTCTGAGAGACCTAATATTTTCACCGCATCATGGTAGAGTAAAAGATTTTTTTTTGTGTCTTAATAAATACTTTTAATAGAAAGTACTTAAAACTTATTTTTAAGCATACTTGAGTATACTATAGACTAAATACATGTAGTGTAGAAAGTATACTAACTAAATACTTATTTAGAATAAATTATAACATTTTTGGTTGACAATATAGTGTAAATTTGCAGTACATTTAAATGCTAAGGGCAGGATTCATTAAAACAGAACTATTCACAAAGAACAAACAATGAGTTCTTATAAATGTTAACTTCTAAAAAGAAACTTTGTCTTTATCTTTTACTAACAATCCTCATCAAAACGAGATTACAATGTCATTGTAAGAGATGGAAATGTGCTTTGGAAAGGAGAGGAATGCAGATCAGCAGAAATAAAACCCAGTATATGTATATAAATGGGCATTGCGTTCTCACTCCCAACTCGTTATATACGGACATATGATTAGGGCCATCTTCACGTCACTTATTGATGCTTTGGGTGTCCAAAACTCATCATTTATTGAGGTGCTGGCTATTTATTTTTTGACGTCGTACATCGTTTTGTGTTTTTTAATTTGATGGCTATCCGTTTTTTGGCATACTGGTTAATTGTTTTGGACATGGTGGGTGTTTGTCTTTTGAGGTGATGGCTTGATGAATACAATTTATTCTTTATGAAAACGTTTCTTGTTGTCAGCTTCCTTACCCCATATGAGGACACCCAAAACATTAAAATGTGATGCCCGGGGCCTGAACCATACGTCCATATATGACCAGTTGGGAGTGAACGTGTTAAAATGAGAGGATGTGAAGTACCTCTCAGACTCTGAGCCTTGAGGAGCCGGCATCTCATTGATTTTTCAGAAACCTCGACCTATTTATTCATGACTACTTAAATCAAGTTAGTTTGAGGTGGGACACTGACCCTCAGGGCCTGGAGTTTGAGACCTGAGAAAAATGGAGAGTGAAACAGAAATGAAGGTGTGTGCTGGGGGGCCACAAACGATTATTTTCACAGTCGACTAATCACTGATTATTTTTTGCGATTAGTCGCCTAATTGGGTCATGTACAAACAGGATGTAAAGCCCACATCTTAACCACGATTAGCTTTAAAACTGAAAAAATTCTTAATTAGCCAAAATATCTATCATGTAGCTGAAATAATAGCTAAACTCCAATTAGCAAAATAAACCTTATTAAATGTCAAAATTGTCCAAAAAGCTACCAGAATGACATTATAACTTTTAACTTTACTACAGTCTGACTCCATAAAAAACAATGTTCACAAAAATTAAAGAAAGACTTGTTTTTTGGGCCTGGCATGAATTGAATTAAATCTGTCTGATAATGTTCTTGTTGGTTAAGCAGCTGAGGGCCTCGTTAATCAATTTCATCTGTATTGGTGTTCATGGAATTAACAACAGGTGCACTTCAGTGGCAACAATTAGAAAACCCTCCAAACAGGACTGGTGTTACATGTGGAGGTCATTTCAAGTTTCTCCCTCTTGATCTTTTTTGGCTGGTTTTCCACTTGTCCTGATTTTGGCTTGATAATTATCTCTACTGGCACTATGAGGCGATTCCTTAACACTACAGAAGTTGCACAGCTTGTCCAACTTCTCCAGGATGGCACATCCACAGGTGCTGCAGCAAGAAGGTTTAATGTGTCTCCCAGCACAATCTCCAGAACATGGAGGAGATTTCAGGAGGCTGGTGGTTATTCTGGGAGAGCTGGACAGGGCCGTAGAAGGTCCTCAACCCCTCAGCAGGACCGATACCTGCTCCTTTGTGCAAGGCGGAACAGGCTGAGCACTGCTCGTGCCCTACAGAATGACCTCCAGAGGGCCACTGGTGTGAATGTCTCTACCCAAACAATCAGGAACAGACTTCATGAAGGTGGCCTGAGGGCCCCACGTCCTGTAGTGGGCCCTGTGCTCACTGCCCAGCACCGTGGAGCTCCACTGGCATTTGCTCAAGAACACCAGAATTGGCAAGTCCGCCACTGGCGCCCTGTACTTTTCACAGACGAGAGCAGGTTCACCCTGAGCACCTGTGATAGACGTGAAAGAGTCTGGAGAAGACAAGGAGAACGTTATGCTGCCTGCAACGTGGTTCAACATGACAGGTTTGGTGGTGGGTCAGTGATGGTCTGGGGAGGCATATCCATGGAGGGACGCACAGACCTCTACTGCCTAGGAAATGGTGCTCTGACTGCCATAAGGTATCCAGATGAAATCCTTGAACCCATTGTCAGACCCTACGCTGGTGCAGTAGGTCCTGGTTTCCTCCTAATGCACGACAATGCCCGGCCTCACGTGTCAAGAGTATGCAGGCAGTACCTGGAGGATGAAGGAATTGAAACAATTGAATGGCCTTCACCATCCCCTGACTTAAACCCAATAGAACATCTCTGGGACATTATGTTTGGGTCCATTAGGTGCCGCCAGGTTGCTCCTCAGACTGTACAACAGCTCAGGGATGCCCTCACACAGATCTGGGAGGAAATGCCACAAGACACCATCCGTCGTCTCATTAGGAGCATGCCGCCACGTTGTCAAGCATGAATACAAGCTGGTGGGGGCCACACAAGATACTGAAAAGCATTTGAGTTGCAGAAATTAAGTTTTGGAAAAAATGGACTAGTCTGCCACATCTTCATTTCACTCTGATTTTATGGTGTCTACACAATTGAGCCTCTGTAGGCTGAAAACTTTTATCTCCATTAAAAGACTTGGCATCCTTTTGTTCCTAAGACACTGCCCTGTCGTTATTTGTATAGATATCCAACTTCATATTGAGATCTGATGTATCTAATGTGTTTCTTTAAAGTGCTCCTTTAAATTTTGTTAGCAGTATATAAAGTAACGACTAATCGATAATGAAATTAGTCGTCGATTAGTCGACTAATCGTGGCAGCTCTAGTGTGTGCAACCAGGTTGCAGAAGGTTTGGTGGTGATAGCAGCCATGTTTTCAGTTTAAAGACGGCACCTCTGTAAAGGAGACAGAGCGAAAGATGTTGAGGTTCTCTATGGGACGCATGACATCACCTCTCCAGCTAAAATTTCATTCATTCAGAAATCCCACTAATACCAATATTTCATTGTTTATTTCAGCAGTTAATCAAATACATATAAACAGTAGGAAAAGACAAGAGTTGATCAGCGTTTTAGTTTTTTAACAAGAAATTGCTTTAACCACACCCACATTCATGCCTCCAGTTTGTTCTTAGTTACATCTTGTGCAGTAAAAAAAGAGGAAACACAATATTTTACAAAAACAATAAATATGAATTTACAAAAGAAATATATAGCACTTTTTTTTCGCAACTCAAATTCTGAGAAATAAAACTTAGACATTCCATAAACTTACAGGCAACTAACTGCACAGAACACCGAAACGCCGTTCGCCATCACCCTGAACCAAATGTTCATCCTTTACATATCTCTCTTTGTCAACTAGTGGAAATGAGCCACACTTCCAAAAGTCGGAGGGGAATCAGTCACAAAATCTGAAAGAAATGACGAAAACTCAACATCACTCCAAACTCTTACAGATCATGGTGACTGTTGACGACGGTCCACTTTGTTTGGTCAAAGTAAAATGTGCTTTAGAAATGTACATCAGGAATAGAGCTCCATCACACATACGACTAGCTTAAGAAACCTGGAGGAGCTTATGACTCCAGATTCACTAGAAGCAACAGGGCAAACCCAGATGAGCATGACTGATCCATCTATCAACTACTTCAAATGTGTGACTCACTGTTGCTTTCTGCCCTTCGCCCAAATCCTAATCACTCCTCATGAGAACATCCTCTTTACATCTACATCACAAAGGCATGCAAGTTTCTGGAAGCAGCTTTCATTTCCACTTCCCATCCAGAACACACGGGTTTGACATGAAACAGAAGTGGAGCATCTTACCTTTTTACAGTGTCAGTTCTAAAAGTTCCCATCTCTAGAATGAGTATTGATATTGATGTTGACTTATAAAGGTAAAAAAAAAAACATCCTCACAGTCAAAAGATCAATTGAATGAGCCCTGCAGAGTTTGGGATGTCAGCTGTACAAACTAGAAAGCTAAAGTTGAAAATACAGAAAAATCTATACAGAGTTTTG